>NW_023501464.1:0-30960 GCF_013396195.1 Fusarium tjaetaba
GGACGGGACTGCGCGCTGAATCTTAATGGGGTGGGAGGGAAGGTGCAGTAGTAGTGTGAGCAGCTAAGGTAGCAGCTACAGTGAAATCTGGGAATCAGTCGCACTTGCAGTAAAGGCAGTGGCGATTTGAGACCAGGAAGCTAAGGTAAGAAAAACCACTCTTGGGAGGCAGGAGCATGCCCGAGCAGGAAGGAACCAATCAACAGCCCCTGAAATGGCTCCAGTAGAAAGAATCCACAAAAAAAGGACCGGGGATATCGAGACCAAGACCCAAGAGTCAGAATCAGAATCAAAAACCAGAACCGAATCCTTGGAGGTTCAAGCCGGAGGAAGTGGAGGAGGAGGCGGCGGCGCAGCGGGGGGTGTAAGCAACGGTGAGTGACTCTTAATTAGGGTCTCTTAACACGGGTGATTGCGCGCCAGTGATACTGTAGCGTAGGTAGTATGAGATAATGCGACGGAGGAGGCGCGCGTGGATGTGGAGAAGAAACGAGTCTGAAGCGTTCAAAGCGGAGATCGTCTAGCGCATGGGTTGTATCAAGTATTGACCTGGAGCCGAGTGTGGTTCAAATCCAATGTTAATACGCTGCGATGCGATGCGATGCGATCGCTGCGCTTTGAAATGAGTGCGCTTTTCAAAGAGGATGAATTGATTGTATACGAACGAATAACGTGTTGCGCGTGTTAGGTAAGAAGCGATGATAATGCGACAAAGGCAGAAACAAAATTCGCGATCAACGATATGACATATCGCGACTGGGAGTGATAAAAGCGCTTGATAGTGGACAGGGTAAAGTGAAATCCAACTTGCTGCGTTCTATTGACGCGGTACAAGTTGCGCGTGTTGCGCGCGGGAGCTGTGCTCCTGGAGATTCCAATTCAAGTTAAAAAGGATGAACAATTCGAGGGGAGGATACTTTACTCCCAGGTGCTTCAGAATGCCGTACGAGGTGGTGATGGGTGATATGATGAGGGGAATGCTGTTTAAGGCAGAGTGCAACGAGGCAGTTGGTCGTGTAGCGACACAGGTCGACAAGACGATGATGGTGCCGACGATGTTTAATCACGGTATTGCCAGTCTGGGCGAGTTGATTGTTTGATAGACAGATGAACAGACAGATGGATGGTTTATTGTAGGTGCGGATGGCATCCGTCTTCGGTACAGACCAGCAGTGGAAGATGGAGGGAGGAGGAGGACGACGACGAAGAGGGAGTGGGACAAAGAGGGCTGCTGGGATATCAAAGAAGATGGAGTGGAGGGGAAGAGGGTTTACCGTTGCAAAGACGGTGCGATCGAGGGAGACGGATGACGAAGAATGGTTGGTTGAGATGGCGCAAGCCTGGGGGAGGAGGGGATGTGAGTGGAGAGCTAGTCAAGCCAAGGCATGGACAAGAACAAGGGTCAACGAGCAGGGGAACAAAAACCCTGGTTGGCTATCATTAGAAAATGGTGTGTATCTATGAGAGGTAAGACAAGACACAGTGAGGAAGATGATGAGGAGACGACCAGGCGGAGGCGGAGTTGAGTTTTGAGCAGTAAAGATAATGATTATGATGAAAGAAACTCGGTAGGCATCGTCGAAAGACGTGACAGAGTGCGGTGTAGAGAGGGTTCTGGCGGGAGAAGCAGCGCAATATCAAGAGGTGTGTTTCCCAGATAAGAAACTGTCGATGGTGAGCGTGAGCAGGCTTGACAGGATAACCGTAACTGAGACTGCTCAACTTCCTAGCACAGTCACCTACATACATACACCAGTTTCCCCGCGTCATCAGCATCAGCATCATTGGGACCTTTAGCTCAGCTTCGGCTATAGCTCAGCGCCTCCCTGGCCACTCTCTCAAGTATTGAGATGTCACTGGGCAAGGTTGCTACTGAGCTTGCAGATAGAAAGCAAAACCCAATTCAGAATACACCGCAACGGCTGAAGCCTCCTGGCTCCGACCGGTAGGCTCAAGTCAACGGCTTGGGTGTCATCGGTTGTCAGCATCTCGTAACGCGTCAATGTGTCTGCTGGATATACCTAGACTACTACATATGCAGCTTGATGCTGATGAAGTTTTGATGCTTTGGTCTGCTTCAGCAAGCGCATGCTTCCTCTCCATCATAGGCTATTGGTTCCTTAAGGTCTCCTGGCCATGACTTGATTCTGAACCTTAGCAATGAAAGCCGAGTTGCGGTCTTTTGGCATATTCCTTTCTGATAGATCCATGCACTAAGAAGGTTCCTATCTTTGAGATGGACCTAGATTCTCGAATGGGATAAAGCCAAATATCCGCGCATGCCTGTGTATTTTCATGACATCAACTCAAAGTCTGCACAGAGATGAGTCAAACTGATTAGGTAGCTCTATTCTCCCAGCCAAGATAGTATGTTGGTCGAACATTTCGACATGGCATCAGTGATCCATCAGTTTGCTCAGTACTAAGTTAGTTGGTCTAACAAGACTTGAGTCTCGAGATAGACGGTTCGATATGGATATGGAGATCCTCGCCAGCCTCTGATCCGCTATACTGGGTCTCATTGTCGCACCGTGCTCCGTGTGGTCCCATTCCCTGTGACGGGTGTGTGGGTATGCCGCTCACTCCATGCTCCATGTCCATGCACGCAAGCGCCCTTCCCTTTGTCGCCCTAGCCTCCAATGTCTGCCTGTCGCTTGTCCTGTGGGCGCCGTCACGACGCTAACTGCATGCAGATGCCATTACATGGCTAGCAGTTCTGCCTTTAACGACATGAAACGTCGCTGCGCCGCAGACCTTGATTAACGTTTTTTATTTCTCATCGCACAGTTACGGATAATAATAACTCTCTTCTCATATCCGTATATGTGATCTGTTTGGGCGAGCTTCCAGTTGATCGTATGTATCTGCACAGAGACTCTTACTGTACAAGACAGACAGATATTGAAGCATCGCAGCACCCGGCCAGCTGCGTCGTGAACCATAGTTCGGTCGAGTCTGAGCTTAACACGGTATCAAAATGCTCACCGAGGTGCTAGTCGAGGCAGGATGGGAAACACTTTGATGTCGTCTTGCTTCATGTGTCTCACCTTTTTTTTTTGGCCCGTGATATCTTGTCTCATATCGTGTGCATTTATCACCTTGTTTGACCCACATCCGCGAGAAGGTCTCACCTTAGCATCATGTAAGAAAAGTCCATTAGACTAACTGCTGCCTTCATTCTCGTCATTCGAGATGTGAATCTTGTTTCTTCCAGCCTTCGTGAGAAACGAAGGGACGTCATAGAGTCGCCCTCATGTTGCATTCCCTTGTTTGCTCATCGTTAGAACACTCTAGCCTTGCACTCTGTTCCTCGACAGCTGCACGGTATTAGAGGAAACTGATCAAGTTATCAGTGGCAGCCCGTCAAAAAATACCTGATGATGCAGTAGTGCACTCAAGATCCGGAATCACAATCTTCCTCGACCGTATTTCGTAATGAATCAAACGAGTCGAGGTTCCTCACACGCCTCGAAAGGCTCCAGCAAGTATAGGGAAAACGCCATGAAGTGATCAAGACACTATTAATTCCCAGTCAGCTGTTTAGTTAGATGGAACCCACCTCTCCATATGCAATAACGTTGCAGGTCTCCAACGTACTGTTGCAAAGGGCTCCAGATGTCTGGAACGCCAACCGAGTCGATCAATCGCGACCCCAGAATCATGATCCGTTCCACCGTTGTCCACTCTTAAACTCCCTTGTCCTTGTCATGCCTCTGATGTAACCTTTTCTGCTTGATAAGGCGCTCTACAGAGCGTCACAAGAGCTCGCAAATGCGTATGAGATACTATAAGAACTCACCGCCCAGCAGATTGCTAAGAAATGCATTCCTAGGTCCGGATAGTTAGCAGTCAGATGGAGCCCCAGGAAGCTATGGCAGAGGGAGGGAGGTGCGGGAACGATCGCCCCAAGACCCCAGACCACACCAATTCATGTCCCCAGCCAGCCCAGCCTAACCAACCCAGCCCAACCCAACCCACGATCCTCGTTCTCTGTCCATCCGTCCCCGCACGCACACAGTTCCCGCTATGTGGCTCTCCTCCCTTCATGGACAATGTATGTATGATCATGGAGAAATGCCATGGCCAGCGAGAGGCTACATCTCTGCATATAGACAGTTAGGGAGACCCGCCTAGCCCGCTACATATGTTGGCCATGCGAGTGCTCCCAAAGATTCTCCAGATCCAGGATCTTCATGCCCCCCCCCCAATGTACGTATGTACATACTCAGACCCATCGCCATCCACCGTAACCCCAACCTGGACCCCAGAGGTTGCTGCCTCCGCCATGGTCCATGGATTGACCTAAGGTCGTAGACGAGATACGCGAGAAGCATGGCCCTTCACCTTCTGGGAATGGGAGAGACATCTGTGCCCCGTGCTCCCTCGTGATGCTCAGCTCATATCCACAAACAGTTTGCACGCCTACGAACTAACAAGCCACAGTTCCCATCCATCATAGATGAGCGGGGGGGCTACCGATATCGATCACCACCAAACTGATCCACCTCGCCTATGTTTGACTTGGCCCGCCGCGGCTTTTATTCCATGTTCCAACAACCTGTCATCTATGAAACCGTTCAGCCGTTGGTATCTTTGAGCCTCATCCTCAAGCTTTCTTCTTCTTCTTTCATACTGTAGCACGAGTCTCTTGCGTAATTTCATTGGTCTTTGTTGCCGTCGTCATGGTTCGCCTATCACTCAGTCGTCGTCTGGACGTCCCCAAACACACCAAGCCAAAGGCGCCCTAAACATGGACCTTCAACTTCAGTACCTGCCTTAAACCGTAACGTAGAAATCTCGCTTGTAGATCACTGGCAAACGTCGTATGAGGTTGCTTTCCCGGCCGGCCCGCACGTGAAACCTTGCCGGCGCCGGACCCCCAGTCTCTTCGCCTCGGCCTAATCTCTTGTGGAAAATCACCGTTCAAGTGGCTGACTTTCCCCTCGCCAGATCCTGGTCTCGCGTCCCCAAGGTATAATTTAACCTCCCGTTTTGTTTGGCTGGTTGGCTGCCATCTCCTTCACCTTGCGCGGTTTCTCGATTCTTTGAATGACTGAGTCGCCATTGTACATACATATCTCTTAGCCCGCTGACAATACCTGAGTCAAAGGCCTTCTCCATAAATCCGGGTCCGCATTGCATCATGCTGATGTATCATCCTTGCTAATCTGTCCTCGGCTCTCTGTCTTGTGACGCCTGACCGGCTGGAAACTTCGTCTTCTGGCTGACTTGCGAGTACGAAACCAATCACATCAGTCCGTGCGGCCGATTCCTGGCTAAGGTACCAACAAGAGGCGTTTGTCTCGGCCCTCATTCCAATAGCCTCACCCCCAGGCCCCTGTTCTGTTTATGATATGCTTGTCTTTCAGATGGTTCAAAGTCCAGCAATCCGTTTTGAATCTTTTCCTATTCGTTACCGTCGATGCCTGATTGCATCCAGTGGCGACAGAATGATAGTTCCTGTTCGCCAAGTAAGTCCTTACCATCGACATGTTCAAGTATTTGCTGTGAGGCTTCCTTTTCTACGACGCGCGCCATGCTCCTGAGATACTTTGTGGCATGAAAGCACAGTGACATGCTTTGTATAGGTAAGTCCCACCATATGTTGACGTTGAGCCCTTCGTAATCAGGAGGAGTTCATGTTCCTCTTATGCTCGAATGCAAAGTCTCTTTGGGGACATACATCCTCTTGTTTCTTACGAGCTCTTGTTGCACGCTAAACGCGACCCCGTGAGCTCTTCTCCGACGCGCGCCGCATCTCAGACTTTGAACAAACCCCCGGGCCTAACAGTACCCGGCGTCATGCATTTCCTAATACAGCAGCCTGCTGCTACCCCTTCGCCCATCACATGGATCGACGCGCCGTCCTAGGATTCTGCTCACCGGCCACAGCCACGCCTGGAAATGCTCAACACAACGCTCGTCTAAGCTGGTTGAAGAATCGAGTAATTCACAAATCAAGGGACTGACCATAGACCCGAATAGCTTAGCCGTCGGGTCTGTTAAAGCCCATCAATGTGCAACAACCAAGGCTCTGCAGTTGGCAGAAAATACTTCGGCTGGTTGCATCTGTCCCCACCAGGCAGACTGAAAGTGAAGAGCCGCCATATCGATATATTGTCACAAATACCAATCCCAATCTTGGGAGCTGTGGCAGCCCTACCGGTGTGAGTTGCTTGGTTTTCCAAGATCTGTTTGAAATCTCGAAGCGATATCAATAATGGCAACGTCAGTCATAGCAATATGCTACAGGGATATTGATGACAGCAATGTCGCGACTGCAGTAAGCCCCCGTAGGTCACAGTTGCCCTGTTGGCTATCGTTCTCGACAACTTTGCTAATATTAGAATTTGCCACTATCGTTGTGATATCCCTCCCATCCTTCGCACAGGCTTCACATCGCCAGCCATAGGACACTTTACAAACACAGTAACTTGCCTCCATCGGGCGAAGCAGTGGAGCAGAAATTGGAACGAATCGAGCAATAATGTTGTGCTCGTCAAGTTTTACTCTGTGTTGTAGATATGATGTTTGAATGATATTGTAGAGGGCTATGACCAATGGTCGGACAGAAGCCAACTCAACATGATCATGTGTGACTCAATGTCCGAGGCCTGCGGGAAGAACATAATGATGACAGGGAAAGCACATCTGTCGAGAAGTTCTCCTGATGGGCTCGGCAGCCCTGCGGTATCCTTGTGAACCCTCGGAGCCTGAAGAGGCTTTGCCAAGTCGATCCTTTTCCGTATCAATCCTTCTCATGACAGCGCATAGCGAGATTGCCATTGGTTCAGGACGCTACCTGCATATTGAGGCTGGCTGTCAAATATGTCCATCGCTGTAACATTGATTTCAAGTCGCATCAGGCAAATCTGTCGGCTCTGGGCCCCCCGAAGCAGCCGGTGCATTATCAGCTGAAAATCCTTTTGTTATTGAACCGTGAAATATGACTCCATGAATGCACAGGAGACGGACGCGCCGAAAGGGCTGCTTTCCTTAAGGTAACAGTTCTGAGAATGAGGTCAGTGATTTCTTCCGTTTTGCAGTATGCTCAACCCCTGAGGCACAGCATTGCGACCTCCACGAGACAGCGTATGTTGGATTACAAAACAAATCCGAGGTTATTTCCAAACTTCTTAGGTGTTGGTGAGACCCTAGGGATATAGAGGCTGTATATTTTCGAGCCGGGTGAGCATTTGGTGCTTGGCCATCTCCTTGGTAAGCTCTTGCTAACACAACTCGGGATCCGACGTTCGTGAGAGGGTAAAAGGTGCGAGCCTTGACACCTCACACAGCGAATAAACAGACCCCCTAATGGATTGTAGCACTTCATGGCCAAACTTTCTCCTTGTATCAGTATAACGCTTCCTGGCTCGTATCCAAGCAGATAGTAGGACTTTACCAGATGCGGCGCTCGTAGCTGCTAACAGTGTTTCCCCTAACGAGACTCTGTTAGGCAGTTAATCCTGTCTATCAAGTCATGTAATGCAGCATGCTTCGAGGAAAGACACGTCTCTGAGCCCGTGTCGGAGAGGGTAACTGAACGCAACCTAAAGGGCGCGTGGGATGACACAGCCTTGTGTATGCATTGGGGACTTTGAACCTGTCCCTTTGACAGATTAACTCAACAAAGCTTATATGATTGGCTCATAGAAGATGTTGAAAACTGTAGTATGGGTAGTATGCGGTCTCGCTGACCAGACCTCGCAGGCTCTGGATTGGCGCTCTGAGTGCAACTAAGGCAAAGTGCAATGATTTTTTCTTTTCTCCATTGATTAAAATGGAATCCCAATCAGATAGGTATGGAGAGATGCTATGGATTTTGTGAATTTGAATAGCATGCGACTGTCGGCTCGGATACGTGTAAGTCATTTGTATTTGACTGATGGAGAAAGAGGCAGCAGCTTAGCAACACACTTCCAAAACAACAGCTATTCTCTCGAAAGGCATACACATAATCTGTTTTGTTTGAATCTCAAAGCCCCGGTATTGAGGGCATCGAATTTTGTATGAAACGTAATCTGCAGATAGAAGATTTGAGAGGAAGGCGAGGTGAGTGAGGTGAAGTTCAGAGCACGTGACTGTAGCGTCATGTGATAAGGATCTGCTCAAACATATATTTCCAAGAAAGGGAAAGAAGTGATGGATTTTATCGTCTAGAGACCTCTTTACAGCCAATGTAGAGAGGGATCTACTCTTGCTTTACTTTTCACGTCCTTCAGGAGGTAATAGTCCTCAAGACTACTACCAAAGATTCCTGCTCGTTCGCAGGACTTTTGAAGAACATGAACAATTGCTGACTTATCGATAAGCGCCCCACTATCGCCTACCCGGACGCTTTGCGATCAACAGTCTTTTCATCATTATTATCTACTCTAAACTTTACCACGCCGCAAGAAAAGTAGACTGTCGAAGATGGCGAGCTTAAAAAGATCTACTGAGACAGATTCTCTGGCCTCAAATATCTCCAGCAAGGTCTACGTGCGATCAACCCGGAGTGGCAAAGTACAGAAAATCGTGAGAGAAGTCTACTTACGAACAGACATCCCCTGCTCCTCCAAGCTCTGCAAAGCTTGTCTTCAGGATGCCCCTAGAAATGCCGCTCAGCAAGGTAAGACTCTTACTTCCGCCTGAATCGTCCAGTTCATTAATGAGTATTGCAGCTCAGCCTTTTGTGCTCTCGGACAAGCCAGCAGGCACCAAGACTTTCCCTCAGGGCCACTACCTGGTGCCTGATACTAACGCGCTGCTCAACGCAATGGACCTTTTCGAGCAGAGCTCAGCTTTCTACGATGTTATCATCTTGCAAACAGTACTCGAGGAGCTGCGAAATCGGTCATTACCACTCTACAACCGTCTAGTGGGGCTCACAAAGAGCGAGGATAAGAGATTTTACGTCTTTTTCAACGACTTTAGGCTCGAGACATTCGTCCACCGCCAGGCAAATGAGACTGTGAATGACAGGAATGACAGAGCTGTGCGGTTAGCCGTCAAGTGGTACGGCGAACATCTTGCCAGGACAAAAGCGAAAAATCTCCCAGCAGTAGTGATGCTCAGCGATGATCGAGAGAACCTTCGCAAGGCCAAGGAAGATGGGCTCCATGCATCTTCTCTCCGGGACTATGTGGGTGGCCTCGAAGATGGTGAGAGGCTACTAGATTTAGTCGCAGAAGCTCAAAACCAAGAGTCTTTCAAGAAGCAGGGCCAGATGCTGTACCCTGAGTACTTTACTCTATCAAGGATGATGACTGGAGTCAAGGCTGGTTTAATGCATCAAGGAATCTTCAATGTGTCGCCATATAACTACCTCGAGGGTTCAATCAAAGTACCGGCGTTCCCCAAACCTCTTCTCGTATTGGGCCGCGAAAACATCAACCGAGCCGTTGATGGTGACGTTGTGGTCGTTGAAGTTCTTCCTCAAGATCAGTGGAAAGAACCTTCGACAAAGATCATTGAGGAGGACGCCATCACCAAGAACGAAAATGCAGATGTGGAGGAGACCCAGGATCTCGTATCTGAAAAGGAGCGAAAGGCCTTGCAAGAGCAGGTCAAGAAGACTCAGAAGAGTGCATCGGAAAGCAAGCCTCAGCCTACGGCTAAGGTTGTGGGTGTGATCAAGCGCAACTGGCGTCAGTATGTTGGTCATATTGACCCATCGTCCGCCAGTAAGGGTTCCAGCCAAGGTCGCAAGCAGGACAGCGTTTTCCTCATTCCAATGGACAAGAAGATTCCCAAAATCCGCCTTCGTACGCGTCAGGTTGCTGACCTTCTTGGCAAGCGCCTGTTGGTAACCATCGATGCCTGGGAGCGCGACTCAAGACATCCTATCGGACATTTCGTGCGATCCTTGGGTGAGCTGGAGACCAAATCGGCCGAGACCGAAGCTCTGTTGCTGGAGTGGGATGTTCAATATCGGCCTTTTCCCAAGACCGTGCTGGACTGCCTTCCCAGAGAGGGACACGACTGGAGAGTGCCGACAAGCCTAGAAGATCCTGGTTGGAGGCAGAGGGAGGATCTCAGAGGTCTTCTCATCTGCAGTATTGACCCTGTTGGGTGCCAGGATATCGACGATGCCCTCCATGCCAAGCAGCTCCCTAATGGGAACTATGAAGTTGGTGTTCACATCGCCGACGTGTCCAACTTTGTCAAGCCTGCCAATGCCATGGATACTGAAGCCAGTATCCGGGGTACCACAGTCTATCTCGTCGATAAGCGTATCGATATGCTACCTCCTCTTCTCGGTACCGATCTTTGCTCGCTCAAGCCTTACGTCGAGCGATTTGCATTCTCGGTGCTCTGGGAGCTGAACGACAATGCTGACATCGTCAACGTTCGCTTCACCAAGTCTGTCATCAAATCTCGAGAAGCATTCAGCTACGAACAGGCCCAGTTGCGAATCGACGATGAGTCTCAGCAAGACGATCTTACCAAGGGAATGCGCATGCTTCTCATGCTATCCAAGAAATTAAAGAAGAAGCGAATGGATGCTGGCGCCCTGAGCCTCTCCTCCCCAGAAGTCAAGGTGCAAACTGAATCTGAGACGTCTGATCCTATTGATGTCAAGACAAAGCAGCTTCTCGATACAAACTCTCTCGTCGAAGAGTTCATGTTGTTCGCCAACGTGAGCGTTGCAGCCAAGATCTATGAAGCATTTCCTCAAACTGCCATTCTCCGTCGTCACGCGGCTCCCCCAAAGACAAACTTTGATGAACTATCAAACCAACTCCGCACCAAGCGTGGCATGGAGTTGCGGACCGACTCCAGCAAGGCCCTTGCCGATTCTCTGGATCAGTGCGTGGACCCCAAGGAGCCATTCTTCAACACCCTTGTGCGTATCATGGCTACTCGCTGCATGATGAGTGCAGAGTATTTCTGCTCTGGAACACAGGCCTATCCTGAATTCCGCCATTATGGTCTTGCTTCAGAGATCTACACTCATTTCACCTCTCCCATTCGCCGTTACGCCGATCTTCTTGCCCACAGGCAGCTCGCTGCTGCCATCGACTACGAGGCCATACACCCTAATGTCCGCAGCCGGGGTCGCCTTGAGGCTGTCTGTAAGAACATCAACGTGCGCCACCGCAATGCTCAGATGGCCGGTCGTGCCAGCATCGCCTACTATGTCGGTCAAGCCCTCAAGGGCAAGGTTGCGGAGGAAGACGCATTCGTGATGAAGATCTTCAGCAACGGGTTCGTCGTCCTTGTTCCACGTTTTGGTACAGAGGGCCTGATCCGCCTTCGAGACCTTGCGGAGCCTGAGCCCGAGGCCGAGTACGACGCAGAGACATACACGCTTACAACCAAGGGAAGCCGCGAGATCAAGGTAGAGCTCTTCCAAAAAGTCAGGGTTAAAGTCCGTGACGAGAAGGATGAAATGACGGGCAAACGCGGTGTCAAGATGGAATTGATCGAAGCATAGATATAGACGAACAAAAGCTGGGTTGTGTTGGGAGGCATACGGCATCATGCATAATCTACGAGTCACTTGGTAAACCATGTAGGAGTTTTGGGGAGACAAATTGTTTTTTTATTTACGAATGTATATGCGCGGATATAAACCGGTCTACCAGATCCATGAAACGCCAAACTTTCCAGTGAAGAAGAACTCATGTTAAACCCTTCCGTCATTTTGCCGAACAAAACCGCTGAAACACTTTTTCTTTACTGCTCCATAGCATCGGCGGCTTCGGCACTGCCCTCGTCGTCACCCCATAGGCCTTCGAGCTTGAACTCGGCAGCCCATTCGGTCACGATCTGCTTCTGGTCAGCAGCCACCTCGTCCTCACCAGCGTTCTTGATGGCCGACTTGGAGGCGGTGGTTGTCGACTCGACAGCTAGAACAGGAGGCTCAACCCAACCCTGGATGCGGCCGTCTCGCCAGTCAGTGACGACTGTCATAGCAGCAGCAGAGAGGTTAGGAATACCACCACGACCAAGACGGCCTCTCTTGCGGGCGACTTGGACGAGGAAGTCGGTGGTGATGTCACCATCGGTACGATCAGGGAGGAGGGCAGGAATATCGTAAACGCTTGTAAGCTTCTGCATGAGATCGGGCGAGGCTGAGAGACGCTTCAAGAGAAGAGTCACGGCGGGCATAGGATCGTCGATCTGCTTGGGGGGCACAGCGTTGAGGAGAACCAAGTGAGCATGTGCCTCGGTGGCGTTCTTGAGAGAAACAAGACCAGCAGATTGGGTGGAAGACGATGAGGGGAAGACAACACCGGGGGAGTCGAGAAGAGTGAGCTTGCTGTCGATCTTGACCGAGCGAATACTTGTGGTGACACCAGCCTCGGCACCAGCAGGGCAAGCCTTGGAGGAGCTGCCACCCTTGCCGCTCATCCTCGAAAGAAGAGCGTTGATAACAGAGCTCTTGCCAACGTTGGGATAACCGATGACACCAACAGAGACGGCGCGCTTGAGTTGTCGGCTGGCGGCAAAGCTCTTGAGGGCCTTGAAGAGCGTGGCGGAGGTGCTCTGGACGGTCAGATCGCGATGGTTGAAGGTGTGGGCGTTGGGAGCAGCGCCAGAGGCTCGGAGAGGCAGAGTAGGGAAGTATCGTCGCAGGTAGATAAGCCAGTCTCGTAGAACCTTGGGAGGGATGAGATCGACCTTGTTGATGACCAGGATCAGTCGCTTGCCGCCAGCTGCGGCAGCCATGATCTGGCGCTCAACCTCGCGAGAGCGGGTGCCCTCGGGATCGCGAGCGTCAAGGACATAGAGAATAACATCGGCCTGCTCAACGACTTGCTTGAAGACTCTGTCGTAGGTCTTTCTTGACGAGGCCTGGCCAATGGACATCTCAGGGCCACGGTCGTTGTCGGAGTCGTCGCTATCGTCGTCGTCGTCCATGTTGTCGTCGTCAGCGAGTTGTCGATCATAGGTAGCAGCAGCAGCGCGGGCGCTCGCGATGAGCGCCGCCATGGGGTTTGACTCGTCGATATCCTCGTCCATGCCGTCCTCGTCCATCTCGTCGCCAACGTCGACCTGGACGTCGGTGGTGGCCGCCTCGTCCTTGGAGCCCGTCTTTGCAGCCTTGGCCAGCTCCTTTCTTCTTTGCGCCTCCTCGGCCTTCTTTAGACGGTTCTCTTCAATCTCCTGGAGCAGCTTCTCTTTGTAGGGGAACAGGTTGGGGATTCCGGGGTCCTTTTTTAACTTTGATCGCCATTCTGGGTTCTTCTTTGCCAACTTGCGCTCCTTCTTTTGCTTTGCGGCCGAAGCCTTTTCGATCTTGTGGCGAAGACGAACGGGAGTTCGCTTGGACTTGGGCTCTGGACAATCAAGTCAGTATTGGAGGCAGTAAAATTTGGGTGGGGTTTGTTTATGCTGATTCGACCTACTCTTGGGTTTGGTGATTGAGCCGGCCATTGTGAGTTAAATCTTTGACTTGATTTTACTGTGATCGGCTTGTCTTGTTCTCGTCTTGGCTGGTGTAGTCTCAGCCAAAAGTTTGAAAAATTAAGTGGGATATTCAGATTCTGCCGCTTTTATTTTCCAGACCGCTTTTCTTCCCCCACTTCGGAGGGTACGTACCTACCTATCTTTGGGAAACCTGAGATTGATGAGTTGCATGCTTACCTTACGTAGGTAGGTATTGATGAGATATATCATAAAGACACAAATCAAAGATTTCAAGCCACTCTCAATTTCCTGCTGTTGGATGTTTCGTCCGGTTTGAGACTCTTCAAGTTCCCATATCCACTACTAAATGTCAGTGTTGGGAATATCGTAGGCTTAATTCATACGAGGACTTTCAGTATCACTCTTGTCTAAACTCATCAACCCGTTGTTGATATGGTCACTTTAGCGGTTCCTGACCTAGGTAACTTGGGTCGTTGTGAATAAGTCGGTGGAAACTATGCCTACGCCAGACCCGAAACCCGATAACATCCTATCAAGGTAGACCCGAAAACCACCACCACAAACATATCTACATTATGACCATCACTTGTTCCCGAAATGCGAAAGGGCGTGTAACTGAAATCGATTCTAAAATAACATATATAATTCAGCGCCTTTCCTCTTGGATGTCAGCATACACTTACACTAAAAGCCAAGTCAACACCACAAGTACCTGAGTTGGTAGGTATAGTAGCCATGTCTTCAGAACTCATCCAGCAAATCCAGGCGGAACTCGAGGCCGCCACGACTCGATACATTGATCGTAATCCTCGATCCAGGGCTCTTCACGATGAGGCTCTCAAATCAATGCCTGGCGGAAACACGAGGACTGTTCTGCACGCTAGTCCATTCCCCGTTGTGATCAAGTCGGGCAAAGGCCATCAAATTACCTCTGAGGATGGACATTCGTAAGTCTTGTAGGCCATCTCAACCGGCCAACGGTTCTTCTTACAGATCGCACAGTTATACAGATTTCACCGGCGAGTTCACAGCTGCTCTTTATGGGCATTCCAACCCCGTCATTATCTCGGCTATTCAAGATGTACTTGACAATGTAGGCATGAATGTTGGTGGCAATACAGCTCAAGAGCAGATATTCGCTCGCCAAGTCTGCAGCCGCTTCGATCTGCAACATGTACGCTTCTGCAACTCTGGTACTGAAGCCAACATCCACGCTCTAGCAGCTGCCAGGGCTTTCACCAAGAAAAGAAAAGTCGTCACTTTCAGTGGGGGCTATCATGGTGCTGTAATAGGATTCAAGGGAGGAAACCCAGAGGCCAACAATGTCGACCTGGATGATTGGGTCGTGGCCAGGTACAACGACCTTGACAGCGCTCGTGCTGCTATCGAGAGTGAGGGTGTTGCTGCTGTGTTGGTGGAAGGGATGCAAGGCTCTGGAGGTGGCATTCCCGGACACCCTGAATTTCTTCAGGGCATACAAGAGATTGCTAGAAATGTAAGTCTGCGTGCTCTGTCGGCTCCATCTTGTATAGTATACTCATAGGTTCAGGCCGGCGTCTTATTCATCATCGACGAAGTCATGACCTCCCGTCTCTCAGGAGGGGGTATCTCCGAGATGAGGGGACTCAAACCAGACCTCAAGACGTTTGGAAAGTATCTTGGTGGGGGCCTGGCTTTTGGTGCTTTCGGCGGCAGAGCAGACATCATGGCTGCTTTTGATCCACGACTCCCCGCTGCTCTCTCGCATTCAGGCACTTTTAACAACAACACTCTGGTGACACACGCTGGACACGCCGGCCTAACAAAGGTCTACACGCCTGAGGTTGCAGCCCAATTCACAAGATCTGGAGATGAGCTCAGGGACCGACTCAATGCTGTAACAAAGGGCACAAGAGTGCTCTTTACTGGTATCGGCACTATCATGGGGATCCATTTTCCCAGGGACGGTTCTCGCGTAATCGAAAGATCTGGTGAAGTCGAAGAACTCGACTCCTTGAGGGATCTCTTTTGGCTTGATATGATGGAGGAGGGGTTCTGGATCGTCCGAAGAGGATTCATGGCTTTGGTGCTCGACACTCCCATGGACGAGTTTGATAGATTTGTCAGTTGTGTTGAGGCATGGGTTTCTAAGCGTGCGGAAATGGTTAAAATCTAATTACAAGCCGTACTATGACACCATTATTATACTTTTATATGGAAAACAATATCTCCGTCTTACCAGTATTTGTCTGATGACATATATATATGGCCAATATAAGGTACCTTAGGTTGTTCAAGTGCATTTTCAGCGTCTGATTGGTTGGACACCCTACTTTGCCTTGACTTTGTCTCCACTTAATTCTTTAGTCAGAAATGTAACCATACTTCCCACCTTCAATCGCGCTTTTCTTACCTTCTCACCCTCGCGCCAACCAACCCTTCAATTCCCATCACATCACTCACAAAATCTCCGACGATGGATTTCCAAAACCGCGCCGGCTCGAAATTCGGCGGTGGAGGCGTCGCTTCTCAGTCCGCCACCAACGCCGACCGTCGCGAACGTCTTCGCAAGCTCGCTCTCGAGACCATCGACCTCGACAAGGACCCCTACTTCTTCAAGAATCACGTCGGCTCGTTCGAGTGCCGTCTTTGTCTCACGGTTCATCAGAATGATGGCTCCTACCTTGCCCATACTCAGGGCAAGAAACATCAGACCAACCTCGCCCGTCGCGCTGCTCGTGAGCAAAAAGAAGGTCGTCAAGGCGCCATTGACCCGGCTACTGGTCTCCCCATTGGAGTCACAGGTGCAGGCTTCGCGCAGCGTCGCAACGTTGTAAAGATCGGGCGCCCGGGATACAAGATCACCAAGATCCGCGACCCTGTCTCCCGTCAGCAGGGTCTGCTCTTCCAGCTCCAATACCCCGATGCGACCCCCGAAACATCTCCCAAGTGGCAGGTCATGAACGCCTTCACTCAGCACGTTGAGGAGCCCGATAAGAACTTCCAATACCTACTCGTCGCCGCTGAACCTTACGAGACAGTTGGCTTCAAAATTCCTGCCCGTGAGCTTGACAAGCGCGAGGACAAGCAGTTTGCCTTTTGGGACCCGGATGCCAAGGAGTATTGGATTCAGGTCATGTTCATGACTGAGCGCGAGGAACGTTTCAACGCAGCTCCTGGTTTGACGGTAAGGAGGTAATGGCCCATTTACTGGCCCTCTGATGATCATGGCTATTTGCATCTTGGGAGTAAAGAAAAGGATATCCGGGTCATGGGACGGCGTCACGGGAGTTTTTATTTATTTATGCGCAATAATCCTATCTGGAGCACCCGAGGCTCGAAATAAATAGGGCACCGGTAGAGCCTTGTTACTGTATACGGGTTGCCCAGTTTCATGTACAACTTGTCACTCAATCTCATGTGATCACGGCACAGCAGTTGTATTAGACTTCAAGATACCTAGTTAATGGCAGACTGTATTTCAAATGTCATGTCCCAAACAACCCACGTCTGATACATGCACTGTCACGTTGCATCCTTTACGTTCTTTTGCCTCAGTATGTTATTATTGACTGGTACAGCAGTTCTGGAATCCTCGTGTTTTGTTACATGTCATGTATAATGCGATGCAAATTGCAGACAGCAAACGTCATGACCGACTTGTAGGTCCCTCCATCTGAACCAGACCTGCTACCATAGTATCATCAAAAACATGCATCGAAACAGCCAAAAGGCTCAACAAACGGGCAAGCCTCGCACAGTATTCGCTTCGTCTATCATGTCATGAATAACTGCTGAAGAACTCGTTGTACTCATCCGGGTTGCGGCCCCGTTCTCTATCGACAGCGCCCGTTCACAGAACTAGGTTCGCTTCTTGGAGAGACCACCATGCCGCAAGCCATGCCACCTCGACCCATTTATCGGAAGTTGTTATCAAATCGCTTGAATGTATAGCCGATGAATGGCAAGCTCATTTCTGGAGATTCCTCAACCTTGTGGCCTTGCTGGATAGCCTGCGCCTTAAGGACGGTGGCGTTATCGGTCTGATCAATTTCATCAGTAGGGAAATAAGTCGTGTCGATGTTGGAGGTCAAGCGAGGCTCGAAGGGTGCGCGAATACGGCGAAGACTATCAAACTCAACGCCGCGGAAGAAAGCATGGCCCTTGATTTCGTGGGCACCACCACGACCGAGACGATTCTCTGTGTTACAGACCATGCTACTTTCTGTTAGCAACCAGCGTTCTCCTTGACTCTCGAGATGATTACTTACCTTCGGATAAGATGCTCCGCATCGGTACCCAGTGTGATATCATCAGGAAAGTACAGAGTTTGTCTCCAGTTGACAATCTTGCGGTATGTGTCATGGCTGTCTTCAGCGCAGAAAGGGGGCCAGCCGACCAGACACTCGAACATGATCGTGCCGAGTGACCACCAATCACAGTCAAAGGTGTAGCCGTGACCAGTGAAAATCTCAGGAGCAATGTAGTCAGGAGTTCCGACGGTCGAGTACGCCATAAGTCTTCGAGATCGTCTCCAGTCGTTGATCTGGGATCGATTGCTGACTGTCAGGTTGATTTGGTCAAGCGCAACCGAGTTACGGTCGCGAGGCCTGTTCGATCGACCTTGCAACAGCTGCTGATAATAGTTATTATCATGAAGCCTGTGGAAGCCCGTCGACAGGCCAAAATCTGTGAGTTTAACATGTCCCCCACGATCTAGGAGAATGTTGTCAGGCTTGATATCACTATTGAAGGTCAGATAATGCTCGCGGGACAACAGGTGTGAGAAAGCGTGATACATACCGGTGGATGAAGCCCAACTTGTGGACAGCTTCAATAGCGAGAACAATCTCCGCAATATAAAAGCGAGTGATATCCTCCGAGAAAATTTCATACTTGATAAGCATTGTCATTAGGTCTCCACCAGGCAAGAACTCCATTAGCATGTAGAGGAAGTATGAGTCCTGGAAGGTAGTGTAGAGCTTGACGACCCATGGACTGTCGGACTCTGCGAGAATGTCTCGCTCTGATCGAACATGGGCAAGCTGGTCCTTCTTAAACATTTCTGTCTTTATCAGAGACTTCATCGCATAGACCTTGCCATCACCCTTCTTCTGCACGAGCTTGACCTCTCCAAAGGCACCCTTTCCGATAATCTTTACAGTAGTATAGTTTTCGGGCTTGTCCTTGGTACGAAGGAAACGCAGATACTGGCCTTCTTTTCTGCCGGCAGTGGACCAGAGCTGCTCACGTCTAGCGGCGCCCTGTGAGGGGTCCTGGAGCTTCTGCTCCAATTCACTTTGTCTGTATAGTGATCAGGAGTTAGTTGCACGACTCTCATGGACAGCAGCGAGGCCGAGGCACGTGGGCACATACCTTTGGTTGCGCTCGCGGGCACGCTTGACACTATCCTTAAAAAAGTCGGCGGCGAGCTGGGAACACTTCTTTTGGTTGCTATTGGCATTTGTACCATATCGATCAGGGTTTCGCTCGGGTGCACGCTGGAATTCTTCTGCGGGGGCAGAGGCCTGTGTAGGCATAGGAGGGGCGTTCATGTAGCTGTTGTAGCCAGGTTGCTGTCCTGTACTACCAGCGGTCCTGGGACGCTGACCTGGAGAGGGACCTCGAGCATAACCTTGCCCTCGAGCAGCACCTCCGAGGTTCTGATGAGAAAACTGGTGAGCGAGGCCTGTATTGGGGTCGTTGGTGCCCGGGGTATTGGATCGTGGTTGATACCCAGCACCCTGAGCATAGTCATTGGACTGCTGCTGTTGCTGGCCGCCGTACTGGGCATATTGGTTCTGATTAAAGTAGCCCTGGGGCGCATAGCCACCAGCATATTGCTGCTGCTGCTGTTGGCCTTGGGGTTGCAATCCACCAGGCTGTTGACCTGAAGCTGAAGGGAAAACGGGCTGCGGGAAGGTCGAAGGCGTAGTGGGATATGCTGCCCTGTCCGAGGCGGTCAAACGGTCGTTGCCGTTGCCAAAGTTGAGATAGAGGCGATTGTTGTTGTTGTTGGGGTCCATCTTGTCTGATTGCGGCGTCTCGATCGCCTCGTTTCGCCCTGTATCGTATCGACAAGTTGGTGAACAACTCTTGAAGAGATGAAAAGAATAAAGACTGAGGTGGGAGTCGAGATGGCGGACAAGTTTCAGGGGAGGGTCATGTCCAGGGGCTGTGGAGGGGAGAGCGAGGGGCGGCGCGGGACTAGAGCTACCTTTCCGCAGGAAGGTCAGTTACAGTAGGTTAGTGGTTAGTACCTTACCTTACCTACTCAGGTAGGGAGTGTCAACTGCCCGGAGAGTGCCTGGGTAGGGGAGTACAATACGGGTAAAGTAGCACCAGAGCCACCTCTGGCGGAGCACCAAGAGACTGGTGCACGGTCGGTGAAGGTCTCAGATTGAAGGAGAGACGAGAAGAAATCAAAATGGATGATTTTGAGAGAAAGAGTTGAAGCAGAAGGGGAAAGCGGATTCCGTATATAAAGCCCAAGAGGTAGGTCGGTACTTGAGGATTTTCGTTTGGCTAAAAAAGCAGTCTCCCTCCGCTAAGAACAAATATGACAGGTGCTGCCACTGCGTCACTGTCACTGTCGCTTCCACTGTCACTTTCATCACCACCTGCACTGCGCGACCTTCACTTGTGCTCCCCGAGCTGAAACGTGCAGGGATGGATCCGTCCTTCCCTGGATGTTTTGGCTTACCTAGACTACCTACATACCTGGGTTCAGGCAAGGCCTAAGGAATGGTCAAAGTTGGCGGTTAGCGGCTGGCACACGACGGGCCGTGAAGTTGGCATACCGTAGGTTGGTTCCATGTAAAGATAACCGAGGGTCCAGTCTGAGGGGTCCAGCAACTCGACAGAATAGGTTGGAAGCGTGCCCGGCGGGCGACCTGAGCCAGTACATATTAGCTTTGAAATTAGCGGTGTTGAGTGGCAATCATTTCGATGGCGGGTGCTGTGGCTGCTATAATCTCAGTCTCAGTACAGTAGGTACCCAACTTGGGTGCCCGAGAGTAGAAATCGATCACGGGTATCCATATCGATGAGTTGAATCTTCAGATATTAGCAAGAATTCATTTTGCGAACAAGAAATTGCTGGAAGCGGAATTGCATGCCAATCAATACCTCTACCTATAAAGAATGTGATTGCCTTGAATAGCAAGATATCCACGTTAAGAGACTAATATTTTCCTCTTCGTGATAGCCTTTACTCCCATCGCATCCAACTAATGTAGCATCTCCTGTACTCAGTATCTCCTCTCGAACTAATTTTCAATCCCAAGAAGCGGTGTTGGTGGTGACTTATAATCGCGATCTGGCCATCATACTCGGTAGCATGGCACTTTTTTTTTTTATCCAGGCCACATCTAAGGTATGTATACTCCGTACACTAAGTACAATCTTCATCCCAGGCTATCCTTACCAATAGACCCCTCAGGAGCCTGAACCCCTGTTATTGTGTTCCCCCAGATGTTGCTGTTTGTGGTACTATTCCTGAGCTTCAGGTGAACCTGTCACCCATGTATAGCAGGGACCTCTCAGCCTCTTGAGTATCACGTATTCTCAATTATTTTTCTATGGATGGCTAGGATGGGCATCATCGGAGGAATTGTCATTGTAGAAGATTGGGGCTTACTCTGTTATCCACCATCTATTTCGCGTAGTTCTCAAGTTATATTAATATTGAATGCGAGACATGGACCTCGAGTACTCTGTACCTAGCATTGCCAGATGTCTGATGCCCACGTTGACTCCCGCCGGCTATTATTATACAATATTCGGTTCTATTTACCACATGGCGCTTCAACGGTGATCATCACACAAGAATCTGAATGGCATCGCAGTGATACCTGTGTAGCCCGAGTTAGTCAATTCATTTGAGGAAAGCAACAATTTTTTATCCAATCTTCAACTGCTACATACTACACAGCTCTCCTGAAATCAAAACATCGAGAACAAACACTCCATCCTTTGACATTATTCCCCCCCAGGATCGTACCGCTTCTAGAAGCTTTTGTGGAAGTTTGGCGCGATTCGTGAAGACTTTGACTCTCAACGCACTACAAGGAAATGGATATTCAGTAAATATATGGCAAACATCCGTAACTGGGCCCGTCAAAGGAAGTCAGAATCAGTCATGTTTCAAATCCTGATATTTCACTCCGTTAATACAAGGCCGAAGATGCCTTTCAATTAATGATGACCGGAGCTAAAGTATTTCCTTCCCGACCACCCGGGCCTTATCGGAGCCGTCTATCGCTTATCGTGATTTTTTTACCTTCGGCGGACCAACAGATCAAGACGAGGTCGATACCAACACCGTCGCTATCCTGTGGCTTAAACGGCTCGAATACAACGGCGATCAACCCTTCAAGCCTGCGGATCACACAGTAAACACCGGCATAGCCATTCGATTCGCACAATGGCCGAACCCAATCCTTCAGCGCAGCAGCCCGCTGCCGGCACCGGCGCAACGTACAAGGCGCCCACACCGAAGCCGAAACAGAACCCAGCTCTGCGGATGATGGGTCTGCCAAATCTTCCTCGAAAACTTCCCTCACGCAATTGGCTTATATTTTGGGCTATTACTGGTTCCATTTCAGCTGCTATCATCTACGACAAGCGCGAGAAGAAGAGGGCTACTGCCAAGTGGAAGCACGCTGTTGCCCCTCTCGCAAAGGACATAATCCCCTCAGCAAGCCAACTGCCTCGCAAACTGACCATTTACCTCGAGGCGCCTCCTGGCGATGGTTTACGGATTGCACAGGATCATTTTATTGAGTATGCCAAGCCCGTCTTGGCTGCCTCCGGGCTTGACTGGGAGTTCGTTCAGGGAAGACAACAAGGTGATGTGAGAGCTGCCGTAGCGGAGAAGATCCGTAGAGAGAGAAGGAAGCACGAAAGGCCAGATGAAGAGGACCTACAAACAGATGAGGCTATAACTGAGTCGTTGAGGAAGAAGAACCAGGTTCCTGAGTATGAGGGTGTCAAAGGCGATATCATCTTCGGCCGACATACATGGAAGGAATATATCAGGGGGCTACACGAGGGTTGGCTTGGTCCTCTTGACCCCCCTGTAAAGCCTGAGCCTATAACAAAACCCGTCGAGGCGGATTCTGAGACTACCAAGGCCGAAGGTGAGCAATCCGAAGTGAAAGAGGAGGGTAAAAAGGAGGAGGAAGAGAAGAAGCCTGAGCGGCCACCTCAACCACTGCCATACAACACCACCGCCGATTATTCCATCGCTAATCTCCCCCCTCAAATTCCCGCCGAGTTTTCTCCTGCAAACCCCATCCCTCTTCCCCACCGCCTGGGCTTCCGTCACACTCTAGTCCGCCTGAACCGCTTCTTCAACCGCCGCAAACTAGCCGACGAGATCGGCCGCGAGGTTGCTGCTGTATGCTTCGCCAACTCTTCTCGTGAGTGGCGAGAGGCCGATGGCCAGTATGAGCAGGAGCTCGTGCTAAAGAATGAGGAGAACGACTGGGTCAAGTCGGTTTGGAAGCCCGAGGAACCCCCCAAGCAAGATGATGACGGCACCGCCGCTGCTCCTACTGAGCCTCCCAAGGAGAAAATTTGGCCTGCGCCTATGGTCGTTGACCCTAGATTGGCGCAGCGCATGCGGCGCTTTGAGATTGCTCCCGAAGATGAAGCCCGTGCTGCACAGATCAAGGTCCCTGAGGCCGAGATCGAGGGATGGATAAAAGGAAGCTTCCGCAGCTTGTGGAACTATACTGTCGAATCAGTGAATGCCAAACCCATGAGACCCAATGTTGGTAATGTGGACAGCGATGAGTAGAACGGAGTGTTGTCCTTTGATATAAAAAGGGCGGCGGGGTGTGACGGGCCGCCACCGCTATGTATGTTCATATATTACTACAGCTCTGTTATGGAGTGCATCTCGTGGTTAGGATTTCCAACTTTGTATATTTCACCAGTCGAGGGGCTGGTGCAAATGTAACATTAATGATAGAATGAGGTACGGCATCGAGCGTGGTCATGGTCTATTATGCCATATAATTTAATGGCATTTGATTCCCCTTTATCGTGTAATCTCAACCCTGTTGTACTTCGCTCATACCTTCAATCGTCATCATCTGAATTGCTCCCATAGCCCACCAATGCTAGCCCCTTCTTCTCTGATGGCTGAGCAGCTGGCTGACTTGCTGTCCTGGACTTCTCATCTAAAGGATCATTACTCGCGCCTTCGACTGACTTTGTATGCTGCTTCCCAATTTCCTTCTCCTCTGCTGCGCTGACTTTTCGTCTCAGCCCCTTGACATCTTTCTCTTTCGTGCGCTTCCTCTTACGACCAATCTCCCATGACTCGCCTTCTTCTTTGACACCAGCATTCTCGCCCTGGGCAGCATCGCCCTTTTGTCGCTCTCGGAATGACCTTAGACCTTCTTCCGTCTCTCGTCTCACGCGTTCCTCTTCTGCACGCTTGTTGGCACGTATCTCATCCAAGAACTCTATCTCGTCATCATCCAGTGCACGAAACTGGTTACGCAGTTTGGTCTGCTCTTCAAATTCGGCCTGTTTTGCCGCTGCGGTGTTCAGTTAAAGAGGTGAAATGACCTTAAAAAGGGCCTTCCTCACCTTTGTTTGCCTGGAGGACGTCGTACAAGGTCTTCTCGCCCTCTCCTGTAGCAGCCTTGATGCGCTGTTCCTCGCGCTTCTTTCTTTCGGCTTCCAATTGTTGCTCAACCGCTTCCCATTCTTTGGATTTGGCAGAATTGTGAAGCAGCTGCTGAGATGTTGATTCTGCACCACTCGCGTCTTTCGAGATCTCTCCAGATGAGCCGATCTTGCCGGCCGATACGAAGCGGCTAGACATCATCTATCTGCCTGAAATTGGAGGTTGCGTCTTGAATGGCCCCGTCTGGTGAGGACAAGGAAAGCAATTATAAGACCATTATCACGTTCTGTAGGTATGTGAAAGCTGCGGCTCAGGTTGAGGATGCTTTAATGAGTGCTCCAGCTATCCGATAATCTGCCGGCCAACGACGCAATCAGTGAGTCCACCTCAAAGGCCATCACAGACAGACAGTTTGTGCACCAATCAGGTCAGAAACTGTCAAAAGTAGCAAGCAGTAATGTGATAATATTTTGTGTTTTCGATATGCAAGGTATATTTTGCATATGAGTCAAATCTGAGTAGCAATCACGAGTCATCACCTCACGTCATCTCTCGCTCCACAAACGAGGAGTATGCTAAGAATGTCATTCTTCCACCGACATCTCGTGTATCTTCCAACAACTGCACCAGATTCATTCAAATTGGCTGAGCCATTCGAATCATTAGCAAACAATTTTGCTTTCAACACCTTTTATTTGCGCACATTGTACACAAAAACTACTACCTATAGACAGCTCTGGATGGCTGAAAAAATACATTCGGTTTGTTGAATGGCAACACAAAGGTTCCAAAGCAGTTGATTCTTGCAGGCTGCTTTGGATCGTGCCCTTTGTATGATGCTCAAATATTCCGTAAGAATCATACCAAGTCGTGAGAAAAGATGCAATAGCAATAAAAAACAAAATCGGCAACATAATGAATCCATTAAGCCGACGTGACGAAGAGCAGATGCCAACACCCTGTTGGTAACATCTCATTGTAATGCCCGACACCGAAACCTGCGAAAGACAAGAGTCAAGAGTACAATACTCGTTTTCCTTGGCGTCAAATCTGACACCACTCCAGACTGGAGCCGTGACGATGAACAACTCCAGGGAAGTACAAACAATATGATATCAAACCCTATGATCAAAGCGATCAAATCCAATTCCTTTGTTTTCCCCGCTGAACGCAATGCATAACCCCGTCGTGTGAAACCGTTTCCTGTGGTCAAAATTCGTATCTGCCACTTGCAATAATAACAAAGAAAAGAAAAGAAAAAGTGAAGAAAAAAGGTGAAATATGCGCCGTTCTCAAGATTACTGTCGCATAGCTCAGTCCATCCGACCTATGGTACTCGTGTCGAATCGACTTTCATATCGATCTGCGTCACAACGAGATCATCAAGGAGAAAAGATGGTCAGGACATATTGTGACCAGATTCGCACAATCCTGCGCTTCAACAGAATCTAGCGTCGAGTGTGTGGCAGCGATCAAGTTCTGCTGAGTCGCCATCTATAACAAAGATGCCGCGCTTGGGCATTATGCCAATGTCTGTTCATTGTCCGAACCTCCAGTGAAGCGGCGATATACTCCATTTGGAGTACCATTGACGGCGGAAATGTTGAACAGAGCGAAGTCGTGCGCGCAGAAGCCTTTGGAAACCGAAGAAACCGCAATTCTATCAAGCTGAACCGTGTAGTGTAAAACGCAAGAGCCGAACGCCGATTATGACCATTACAGAACATATAACCAATAAAACAAAGAAGAAAATGCCACAGTTTTCGGACTTGAGTCGACGGTAGCGCGTCACGATGACTCGCGAGGAGGATGGATCAGGCTTTTCCGTTCCTGTCATCAAGTCGTGGCTGTAAAGTAAAATCCTGAGAATGATCCGCCGAAAGGTCATGTTATGAACAATTTTGTCGTGCCTGGGGTATCTGAATGCGAATTTATCGTTCTCGGGATGCGTGTAATAAAAAGGAAATCGTGGCCGTAGAAAAATGAAAACCCTGTAAAACTTTTTTCTTCTTTCCAAGACCGAACCGCGCTCGAGTAGAGCCATTATGCGAAACTTTTGAAAAACGTTTAGCCCATGACGGGCTGACTGTAGCCGTGAGGCACGAAGTAAGGAACCTGCTGCTTCATGGGATCCACACAAGCAGCACAGCTGCACTCGGCGAGACCATGGTCCCACATGTTCTGAGAGTAAGAGTAGTGGCCGCCGTAGGAGTTGTGGCGCGAGTTGGGGTAGAAAGTGGTCTGAGCAGGAGGCTGAGGGTATCGAGTAGCATACTGAGTAGCAGCCTGTGAGAACCACTCGTTATAGCGCTCGTTGCTCGACGTAGCTGACATGGCATAGTCTGGGGTACCATATCCGGAATCGGGGGGCGTGAGGGGGGCACCCCAAGAACTTTGGCCCCAGCCAGATTCGCGTGGGCGATAGCTTTGTTGTTGTGCCTTCATAGCCTGGTAACGCTCGTACTCGGCAACCTGTTCCTGAAGGTAACGCGAGTTAGGTGACTGGCGCTGACCAGAATGTCTGGCGATGTCTGTGTCGATGGCGGGGACAATAGATGCAAGCCTCTCGCGGCTGGCCTGGGCGACCTGTCGCTTCTTGATCTCTTGCCATTCGCGCCAGTTCTCAAGCCAGGCCTGGTAGTCCTTGCTCATATCGAGATTGACGTACAGTCGCCAACCCATAGATTCGACCCATTCGAACTCAAGCGAGTTGAGCTCTGACACTGCAATGCCACTCACCTCAGACCAAGAGCGATTCTGGAAGGTGTTGTCGTCGAGAAACTTGCTTCCCAGAAGCAGGGAAACGGTCAGGTAGCGCCAGACCTGTCCCTCAGAGGCCTTATAAGGACCCTGTCCCTTCAAGGTGTTGATTCTCTTGGCGAGGTAGTTCATTCCGAGGAGGATCGTGGTGCTGGGCAGCCGTGTGGAAGTGAGGATCTGAGACACGAACTTGCGGAAGGGCGAAGTCACTGCAGCCTCGGGTGTAACAACGCGAGTAGCCATCTCAGCAACGTACTCGGACATCATGTCGACCTCGTAATCGAGGACGGCACACACGCCTCCGGGCATGATGAAAGGATTGTGGTAGGGCCGACGAAGATCGGAACGCGACCTTTGTCGGAATTCTAAGCTTTTTGAGACCGTGAAGCGAAACTGCGGGTTTATACCACAGTTAAGACGGTCCTGTGAGCTGAGCGTGAATGCGAGCGTGCGTCAAGGCTTAGTCGAGGGCGAGGCGATCGACGGGAAATCAGTAGGCTACTCGGGCCATTTACTGATATGCTCTTCTTCGCGTTGGGGCGACAAGCAAGGATAAAACGTATACAGAGACGAGTCGAATCGACTTGTGGTGACGGTCAACTGAAGGAGGACCGAAATAGAATTGCTTTTGGCGTGAACGAGAATAAATCAATGTCGATGGTATATAGTAAACCTCGTAACTCTTGAGATCCAACCAATCTGTACAGCTGGCTGTTAGTCCTTCTTTCTTACGGGATCGGCAGTGTATCGGGAACAAAAATAAAACTGGTCGGGTCGTCTTCGTAGTCGTAGATGTAAGTGCAGATGCAGAGTTCAAGTAATCGAATCAGATTGAGCGATGAAATTTGGCACAGCGCGCCGATCGGTTAAAAAGCAAACAAGAAAAGGCGATTCAAAGTCATGTTCCATGTAGGCAGCATAAACTCAAAGTTTGTTCCGTCGAACAGACGAGAACCAGTATTTTGTGAACAGAGGAAAGGTTAAAACAAGTAGCACTCACCAGAATGAAAAAAGGACGGTCGTACGAGAGTAAGGAAACGTATAGCTGAAGGAGGAGGAAGCCCTGGGACCGCAGATCCGAAAGTTGCTGGTGATAATCGAGACTCGAGGTCGAGACTTGGAACAGGCAGGTCGGATATATGCAGCTTAGTCTACAGGGGCAGCGAGCTGCAGAAGAGACACGGACTGGGCGGGAGAGAGACTTGCGAGAGAAAAGGACCAGAACCCTAACGTCGACAAACCAAATGAAGGCCTGCTGACTGGTGATTGTCAAGGAATTGGGAGGATTCGGTTTCTATCGTGGAGAGAGGAAGAGGATGAGGGTAGAGGAAGGGAAAAGGAAAAGGATGATGAGGGAGGTGGAAGAGGATGAAAGAAGAGAAGAGTACGGACAGGGCCAGGAGAAAGATGAACGAACAGCCCAGACGGATTGGATGGCAAGATGGGGAGATGGGGGATGGGGATGGATGGGGATGATGCACTGCGGCAGGGCCAATCCAGCCAGGGCCCAGTCCTTTCCAGCGACTGAAGTGCAGGCAGTTTTGGTGCTTGAGGTGCTGTGCAGGCAGTGTGCAGTTAGACTACCTGTGTGGAGGTGGGCGTGGAGGGTCAGGGTGAGGTGAGGTGGACTTCAGGTCAGGTCGGGTGTTCGTTCCTCCACTGTTGCGTTGCGTTGCAGTGTGAAGTGAGCCTGAGTGAATTCTGAGTGTGCGTGTACATGTGTATGTGGTGACTTGTGACTTGTGACTTGTACTGGCAAATACAAGCATCAGTACAAGCATCAGAGTACGAGTACGCCGCTTTTCCCCAGCCAAGACACAGGAACCGTCGTAGCAGTAACGGCTTCGGTACGTAGCCAAGACAAGCGTCTATGTACAGCCAGCGTAGCGTAGTAGTGCCCGACAGTTGCTAGGTCCCCAGTCAGTCAGTTCACTCCCAGCCAGAGTTTTTTTTTTTTCCCTCTCGAGCGAAGGAGTCGGGCCAACAGGAGTGAAATGGGTGGATTCGAAATGGGCAAATGGGTGGATGGGGATGGATGGGGCCCTCACTCCTCGTTTTCTAGTGCCTGCACCCCCTAGCGGGCCTAAGCCTGCAAGCCCCCAGGCAATGCACCTCACGACCTACGCACGGAGCACAAGTGACGGCGGAGGGCGTGGAGCAGCAGAACAAACAGCGAGTCGCGTTGTCGTTGACGAGTGAGCACTTGTCGAGACGAATCGAATCCTGGTGGAAGACTGTAGACCCTAGCAAGGGTGGACTTCGGTTCAAAGTGGATCACGCCTCTGACTTGTATGTATCTATAAGCGGTGGGCTCCAGCCAAAGAATACATATCCCTTTGGCAAATGACGGTTGGAATTCCAAGGGGCCCAGTCAAAGGGACAGAAAGTGGCGCTTTGCTTAGGCTGGCTTGGAAGACGGGACAAGGACAAGGACGGGATGCGTGAGAAGCCCAGCAGAACCATGAGTGGGAACATCATTCAACAAACTGGCCAAGCAGAGCACTTGCTGCTAATTGTAGGCTGAGGTCGTCACCACCACAATCAACGTGGTCGTGGGTCAAGCTGCTTTACCTGGAGTACCAGTACTGCACCGTACCTGGTTGTCTCTTCCGGGTGCGTGTACCTCGCCTCATGCCTCGCACGCAGTATCTTACCCGGCAGCGAGTGATGATTCTTTTGATATCAGTCATCCAGAAATTGTGAACAAATTTCTAAAGGAGTCATCATATGCGTCAGCATCCACGCATCGACAATGCAACCCACTGGTACTTAAAGTACCGTGGCAAAAACATGTACTATCCAAGCTCTTCCATCAGGCAGGAAGATCGTGTCTCCGTACATACTCCGTAGTATTGAAGATTAACCAGGAAACTCGGAGTCTTCGGTGCAAAAAGGGTTCACATCCATCTAGATTTCATGGCCTACCAGGTACAGACAGTACCGTATCCACCTGGCAGTCAGTCATCCACCTCAGTGGTTCTACTCCGTACGCTCTCTTGGACTTGGTCGCCCTAGCGTCGCTTCGGACAGGAGATCCACAGAGCCTTGCCAGCCAATGTTAGCTCAGTGGCTGATCTAGGGTATCATCATTCATCAAGTGAAGCGGCTCGATGGAGAGAACGAGAGGGCAGACTTAACGATCTGGTTATCCTGATGAGGACGGGATGCTCGCTACGATGACGAGAGTGCTGCAGTTTCTCCCAATGGTGATGCGCGTCGGTACAGGACCGGTCAGGCCAGGTACACACTTCATACATATCCCGCAAAGTCATGGGGACTCACGCACTGCCTTATTAGCTTTCCGTTCACCCATCCCTGGCAGGCTGGTTTGGCCGCTTTGGCGTCGACTCCGAGGCGGCAGTGAACGCTATTTCTGGCATTTGCGACTCATAGTATTAAGCCCTCACCTGATCCGAGCCATCGGGGGCCATTCCTCGGAGACAGGCGAGGTCCTCCACTATTGCTGTGACGGTTTGGCGATGTATCGACCAAAGGTACACAGAATCATCAACGAAGGTGAAATACTGGACTGCAGTGCCTAATAAATAACTGATGGAATGAATCCAGGCGTATTTTAGCATCGCACTGGAGTCTGCCATGCTCTTCAATACACATTGAAGTTACACACTTTAACTGGTTCCAGGGCTCAATCCTAACCTCCTGGATACCTACTTGTACATTATTCTGGCTTACTCAGGTACCTAATCCCGGCCAGTACCTTGGTCTATCGGAAGCTCAAGAACCGTTATGTGCATCTTGAGCCAACTCTGCGTGCAACACTGATGCCCAACCAACCAATCATCGTTGCCGCGTTTTGGCGGGCAAACTTTCGTTCATTGAGCAGGCTAGGTAGGCAGGCAGACACAGAAGGCAAAGCTCACACAGTTGCCACGCTTGGGGTGGTTGGAGTCTGGAGACGTCACTAGCATGGAAGTCGCTGCCAGCCTTGCCCTTTTTCAGACTCAGGGCATGATCAGCAAGCCCGGGATAGCATATTATCAGGTCAATTTATATTATAAAAATAAGAAAAAGAGGGGTAATTAACTAACCTTTTTATCTTTAGACCTGTTTTCTTACTATTATCTTAATATAATAATAGATAACTAACTTAGTAGCTTTTATATAAGCTAATAATATATTAAGCTAATAAAAGGGCCTATAATTTACTAAATAAAGGTAAATTATTAAGTAATATCCCTATTTTTTAATATTTTCTATTA
>NW_023501465.1:0-39307 GCF_013396195.1 Fusarium tjaetaba
GAACTAGTGCGCCTCCCCCGCCTCCTCTCCCTCCTGTTGCTGCAGGGGGGGATCCTGGCCGATCAGCCATGCTGGAAGGCATTCAACGTGCTGGCGGAATCCACTCCCTCAAGAAGGTTGATCGCTCACAGATTCGCGACCGAAGTGGTGTTCAAGTTGGCAGTGGCGGCGATTCTGGCGGTGCTAATGCCGCACCTGCAGCAGCTGGTGCGCCTGGTGGCGGCGGCGGCATGGCCGATGCCTTGGCTGCTGCTCTCCAGAAGAGAAAAGAAAAGGTCTCCAAGAGTGGTAAGTCCAACATGCGTTTGTTAGTAAAGAGTGATGTGCTAACACAATATAAGATGACGAGAGTGACAACGATGACTGGTGAACTAAACCACATCAGCACAAGATCCAAGAGAAGGAAGGAAGAGTGTGGTAGATATAGTCGACAAAGGATTATCGACATGTCTTTTATAAAATCTGCACTTATGGGTAACGACGAGTATTGTGACGAACCAACCAGTTGCAGACGTATCTTGGTTGCGAATCAGCACCAGCATATGAGATCGGGCTTGTATTACCAAATGGTTCTACTACGTCTGTAGCATTTCCAGTTGGCATGACAAAAGTTGGTTATGTTCTGTAGACACCCATAGCATTAACGAGATTCTACAAGATTACAGAATGACTAGCCCACAAACTCGGCAATAGTTAGTGCGTTGCCTTTACTGCTCACGACATCAATGCAATGCGAGAATCAAAGGATGTTTATGAAGCAATAGTAAGCATTTTCCTGTCTTGTCTAACCTGTGCTTTTGAGACGATTGTGATGATCGTAAAGCGTTAAGAAAAAAACATGTTCGTCCAGTAAAAAACAACCTAAAAACGGAACAAGACAGAAAATTCGATCGTGATACTGAAAGTCCAAAAGAGAACGACATGCCGTGACGTCCCTCCCACCACGGCCGTCTACGACTCCACAGCAACTACTGTCGTGGGACCCGACGCACAGAGCTTTGGGTGCTCGGCTCCGGGTTTGAGAGAGAAGACAATATCAACAACACCAGCCGCGAAATACGTTTGTATCACCCGGTAGCGTCGGGGGCTCGGTGGAGAGAGAGAAGGGGATTTGGAGGGGCTTTGGCGAGCCTAAATGTCGTCAATGTCGACCTCCTTCTTGTTGCCAGCGGCGCCATCGTCAGAGTCATCGTCTGAATCAGCGTCGCCGAACTCGAAGTAGGCCTCGCCATCCTCTCCCTGGCCAAAAGAGTCGGTTTCGTTGATCTTAGCGTTCTCAGGGAGCTCGCCGTAAGACTTGAGGGTACGGGCTTCATCGGCGGTGTACTTGAGAATGACGTCGCCCTTGTTGTCCTGGAAGTCACGGAGAGAGAGGAGGATAATATCACCCTGGTTAATCCAGACCTTCTTTCGCATTTTGCCGCGAATCTAAGAAGGAGGTGTTAGCATGAATCGTCGAAAGAAGGACATGAGCGTCCTGCTTTCGTTGCACCGCGTCTTAGGCAGGCAAACTTGGGGCTACTTACGTTGGCGAGACGCTTGCTTCCATCGAAACACAGAGCCTCGAGACGACCGTTACCAAGCATCTTCACGACCTGAGCATACTCTTGGCCATCCTCCTTGAAGGTGAGCTCTCGGCGCTGGTCATCGTTCTCCTTGGTACCACGTCTGCGGTTCTTTCCACCCTGTCCAACTGTTAGAGACGGTTCCTTTGTTGCTTGCAGAAGAACTTGGGCGATGATGGTGGGGGCGGGGCAGGCGGTTGGCGCGTGAAAATGCGATCCGTGAATGAAAAAGGATGGCAGTCGAGTATAGAAGGATCTGTGTGACTTACCTTTCCCTTGTTCTTAGGCATATTGGCGGTTTGTCGGTATGCGTGAAGTGAAGAAGAGATGTGTTGGTGGAAGAAGAAAGTTGGTGGTGATGTTGTGGTGTCGTTGTTGGCTTGGGAAAGAAAGTGGATTTTTCCTGGGCTTCGCTGCTGACTGACACAAGAGGTAGGAGCTGGTTGGGCGCAAGACAAATGTGATACATACAGTCCTCCACAGTGACTCAAGCGTGGCGCAGCAAAGATGTTTTCAATGCAATACGATAAACTTTCAGTCTGAAAAGTGTGGGAAGAATAGCAAACTTAAAACCTAGAGCGTGTCGGTTAATCATACATAGAGTTGATTAATTCTTTATTAAATCTAGAGATTATCCTAAGAAGAGAGCATTATGCCTAAAGTCAAGTACCTATTCTGAATAATATGACGCAGATTGGTTAGCGACACAGCCACAATCATGTGGCGTTCCTAGTCAAGCATGTTGGGAAATCGTAAACTCATGAAATCGATTTGCGCATCGTGCTTCATCATGCTTGATTCCAACTTCCCTGGCGCACTCCCTCGCAATTAGGCAATGAACGAACGGCACTAAGGCACCAGAAAAATCTCACCTCTGAAGAAAACATCATATCCCACCTCAACATGATAGTTTCCCGTCGAAGTCCTTCATCATGACAACGGCACAAGTCTTGCCAGGAATCAAACTCCTGCGATCGATACCCTCCTCTAACTACCGACTTTACTCATCAACCACACGGATATTGCACCAAAGTACAAAAGACCGTCCTCAAAAGACTCCCAGCAGACCAGGACAATCACCGAATCGAGACGGAACGAAAGGACGGCCTAAATCGCCCCGGATCTACATCCCACCAGCAAACGACCATGTATCACCATCTGGAAGACTGCTCACCACACCAGAAGTCTGGTCATTTCTTCAAGAAACAGGCATCGAGTACGACAACTCTAAGGCTACACGTCTGCATCTGGGGCCTGACGAACAAAAAGTGAAAGTATTATTCAACTGCCTTGTTCAATACTCGCCTCGATACATCATACACCCCTACCACCTGCAACATTTAAGGCCAGGAATAGCACCAATGCTACCCATAATCATGAGCAATTACCGACGCAAGCTGGCAGAGGAGCCTCTCTGGACATACACAATATGCAGGGGAGGGGGCAGTACCGTGGTGCGAAACCTGATGGCCAAAAGACTGACAGGCGCATTCTGGGGAGCCTTGAAAGATCTCGGATACTCAATGAATGGCCCGCGAGGAACGCTTATGGTGACGATCCACGATCCTTTGAAAGTCGCCCAAGCCCCAGCTCATATTTTTGGCGAGGCTGTTGCAAAGCAAGTGAAGCAAACCTGGGAAGAAAAATACATGTTGCAAAAGAGACATGAATAGCTGGGCATACTTGAAAGCCAAGACTGGATATGTTGTCACGAACTATGGTGCATTCTGCGCAAAATTGGTGTTTCGGAAATTGGTGGCATCCTCAGAAGGGATGTGAGGGAGTAACATGAATACCTAGGGTTTTGGTTATGGAATTTGCGGGATCCTTTGTCTACATGGAGCCAACCTATCGGTAGACCTGAGAACTGGATCAGATTTGCGTGGGCTTGCAAGTCATGTGTGTACTTGATGCTATGATACCAATGTTTTCACCAATAAACTGTATATTGCTATTCAACCGTGTCAAGTTGAGCATTCGTCCATATGTAAAGTGTTTAGTCTGAAGATGAGATATACATACCTAGGAATGAAAGGATAACATCCATGTGACACCCCGTGGTAACACCCACGGGTGGGAGGTGTGAACTTTGTCCCCCTATCCCGTCCCGAGTCCCCACTTTGTAGTGCTCTAAGGTTAGAGAGCCCTGGAGCCTCACAGGGGCGCGGCTAGGTAGCGAGCCTCCTAGGGGCCTAGGGCCTAAGCTCCAGGGAGTCTTACATAGGTAGGTATTGAGTCGGGTGGTACTCAAATTGCTGGGCTGAATGGGAGCTGGAGCTCTTTGTCTTTAGTTAGTGCCCTTGCTGGCTGGCGTGCGTGTCCTTGCTCATGCAGCTTGTCCCAACCAAAGATTCCACGTCGACCTTCCATCCCTATCGCATTCGCAATTATCAGCAACCTTTCTCGCTTCAACTACAGATCAGATAGGCGATTTGGTCAGCGCCGTCTATAGATTCTCCTTTTCAAAGATACCCTTGTTTCACCTTCCCTTTTCCGCTTGCGTATTTGCCTAGAGACTACCTCGGCGTCATCATCACCCTTTGTTTGCTGCGACACTCGCAACGATGCTCGTCTCTCTCACTGTCGGCAAGGTCGATGCCGGCGTTACTGTTCTTCTGACACCGGACAAGCGCTTGGTGAGCTTGCAGCATCTTCTCTGTCTGTGATAATTGCTAATGCAGAGAGTGTCCTTAGATCGAATTCCCATCTATCCTCCTCCCTCCCAATATCTCGTCAGGCAGCATCGTCGACATCAACGTTTCGCAGAACGCGACCAAAGAAGCTGCTGCCGATCGCGCATTCCGTGCCCTCCAAGACAGCATCTACAACTCATTTGGTGCCTCCGAGCCTACAACCCCAGTGCTGCGATGCCGCAATGCAACCCAAACCTCCGTCGTTCTTGAGTGGGATCCTATTCAGCTTGCTACCGCCGACCTTATTTCTTTGAGTCTCTACCGAAATGGTCAAAAAGCTGGAAACATCCCTCGCCCGTTACAGATGCACAGCACAAAGATTAGCGGCCTTGCTGTTGATACAGAGTATACCTTCCACCTGGTCCTGCGCACAAGCGCTGGCACCTTCATCAGTGAGCGCGTCTCCGTGAGAACACACAAAATGACGGATCTAAGAGGCATTACCATTACTACCGGTATTCTGCCTAGTGCCGTCAAGGACAGCTTGACAAATGCGGTTGAGCGCATTGGGGCCAAGCTTGTTGATGGCGTCCGCATTGACACGACGCATTTTGTTACTACTGAGGGACGTGGGCAGCAATGGGAGAAAGCTGTCGAGAGCAACATTCCCGTCGTACGTCCAGAATGGGTTGAGGCTTGTGAGAAGAGTGGCCGCATTCTAGGTGTCACCAAATTCTATCTTGATGCTATGAAGCCAGGCCCCCCAGCCGAGGAAGCTTCACCTCCACCTCCTCCAGAGAAGGAGGAGAAGAGCCTGCCCGTGCCGCCTGCCCACAACGGCGAGCAGGCATCTCCATCAGAGGAGAAGCTAGACGAGAAGGTCAAGGAGAAGGAGGAAGAGGACGCGCAAAGGAACGGCGGAAAGCAGAGCTCCAGCGGTAGTAGCACTGAAAGCGGAGAAGAAGTCGAGATCGAGCAAAAGACGAAGACGTCACCACAAGAGGAACAAAAGGTGCGATTCGAGGATAAAGAGGAGCAGAAGGTTGCCCTACGACCCGCCAATAATGGTGAATCAAGTAACCCCGAACACGATGATAAGCAAGAAGCGTCAGATGATGACGCAGAAGATGAGTCAAACGCGAAGACCGCACCTACACCAGATGGGGCATCCTTCCAAGAAGTGGAGCTATAGACCAAGAGGTACTTCAATTATGTGGTTGGGATTGACTTTGTTTGAAAAGATAGCATGATTAGGCAGTGAGTGGACAGCGGTCGCTGTCTGGTATGGTCTCATATGGATATATTGGCTGGCAAGATCTTGGTGAAAGGGCAGAGCAGATACTGGTTTAATAACTTATTTTTCGCGCAAACAACTCCAAGATGCGTTATTCTTTCAGCTCTCTCAATAATCCACGCCTCGCTTTATGGGAGGATCTCCTTGTTGTTCCAGTCCATACACTTGCCTCGCCCTTCCAGGGGGAGACCCGTTGCGACTTTTACAAGTCTGTCGACAGCGAATTCAGGGCTGAATAGTTTGCCCTCCTTTGTACTCTCCCAGAAACCCTTGCTCAGGTCTGTCTTGACCGTGCCAGGGTGGTAGGCAATGGAGATGGCCTTATCACCACTCCGCCCACGGAGAAATATGTCGTAACTCTTGCCCAGGCTGATAACTCCCGCCTTGCTCGCCCGATATGAGAACCATCCCCCAGCCCTATTATCTGACGTGGAGCCAACCCGAGCTGCCATACTGAGCCACACCGAATAGGGAGGCATCTGTACCTCATCACTGTTGGGGCTGTCCTCGAGCTCAGAGCTCCGCCTGGGAAGAAACTTGTCGAAGTGTTTGATAAGGAGGAGAGGACCCATGGTGTTGATGCGAAACTGCTTCAAACTAGCCTCTGCGTCTATCTGGTTGACATTCTTCTCTGGTTTGAGGACCCCAGGAACCGCGCACGCAAGCCGCAGGTGATGCTTGTCAGGAGGGAACAGCTCGGCAGCTCTGGAAGCTGCATCAATGAGAGACCCCTCGTCTGTGACATCCGCGTGAACTATCGACAGGCGTTTAGTGAGACCTGCTTTCTCGGGAAGACCTTCGAGAAGTGATTTCTTCACAGTTTCTGGGTCGTGTTGGAGACGAGCTGTTGCGAGTATTGGCAAGGATGTCTTCTGGAGGATGTGTCGAGTGAGAGCATAACCAATTCCTCGAGTTGAAGGGCATACAAAAATCCAGGGCTTGCTCATGGTTGATTCACCTGGGTCGGATGTCCCAGAGCTATCTCATATAAGTCAAGTTTGACTGAACAAATTGGGTGCTGTGACAAGGATGAATGTAAAGTACGACGAAGTTCTCAATTGGTGTCATTGGCTGTAAAATCAAGTTCACGCCTCAAACGACCGTATAAATGATTGGTTGTCACTTTTATTTCACCCTCCCCTTGACAATCATGTAGCTCCATGACATCTCGTGTCTTTGATGATGCGTAGACGCACGTTCTTGCGAGGGATCACCTACGTCATAGGATCTCGCTGCCCCTGAGCGGGCTGGGCGGGCTCGATCCAAGTGTAGAAGCTTGTTACCCAACTCACGTTAGGTATAAACAGAAGTGGTTGTGAAATCGAAAATTGATTCTGTGTTTCTTGACGTGCGAACTAAAGTGTAACGGCTAGCATTAGATAGATGCCGAGAAGATGATTTGGTGTTACATTGCAAGTTGAATGAGTCTCAAGATTAGGATAGGATATTGTAGGGTAGATTTGAAGTCATAGACGCTATGTTTTCCGTTCAATGGCTTATTAGTGATAACCTTGAATTATCGCCAAGTGAGCGACCTTTCTATCATTTCGACGATACTAAACAAGAAACTAGCTATTTCTGGGTAGATACGATACATACTAGGAAATGCTCTGAACTTATCGTGATAGGCGTCAGCTAGGAAAGTGCACGTCGGGTGCAAGACTATACTATAGTAACGTTGTCGAACGTATCCAAAATCCAATGCTTCGCTCATCCTGCACACAAACCAACCAGCCAGTCCTATACTGCACATAAAAAACAGATCAACCTCCCCGTCTTCGTCTCCTGTTTTTGGATTGTACACATCACCCAGCAGACCACTACTCGGAAAGAGAATGCAGTAATCCCTCATCACCCATTCCGAGTGATCTTGCTTCAAAGCTTAGTCGAGATCGACCGGCCAGTTCTCTCATCAGAGGCTCTATCGTATCAAAACCGCTCATGTCATCGCTGACACTTCCAGCCTCAAGCTCCTCTTTAGTTCGTACAAGCTGCTCCAGAAACTCCCGCTCTGATGTCCCGGTCCTTGCCATCATGCGTCCTCGGCTCGATGGTCTCATTTTAGAGGTTGCTTGGAAGTTCGAACGGTCATCATCAGATATCCACCCCTTCGCCCCGCTTGGGTGCCCGTCTTGAGAATTAGCGAGCGTGCGGTTGAGATTGTCTAATACTGGCACCAGGGCACGAAGCCAGACATCTCCGTTGCGCTCCAATCTCCTGATTCTGCGTTCCATCTCTCTGATGCGGTACTCGCGGTATGCCTCATATCTTCGCAAAACCTCCTTTTCCGCGGTGGGCGCTTTGTCCCCGGTGTCTTCTCTCATAGTAACCGCCCTCCTCACCCTGGGTCGGGGACTGGCGTTCGAGGCAGCTTCTTTTCGTTTACGTTCTTGTTCTCGAGCAGCACTCCACTCCCGGCGTCGCGAAAGGGAAGTTCTATCCTGTGAGTCCAGTTTATGAGTTGGTGATGAGTGAGCGGATTGCGGAGGCGTCGGTGACCCGTTTTGATATGAGGGTGGAGATGGAGAAATTGCTCGACTGGACGTGTCGTCTTCTTGCTTAGGCGCCTCGTTCCGCTTCAACTTCACAGCAAATGTCAAGTCCTCTGGGTTTGTGGTCGTTTGTCTCTTTGGGGATGCTGGGCCAACCGCTGTTGGGGGAGGTGATGGCTTGACATTGGCGACAACCATGATGGGGCACATGCTTTGGCGCTGGGGAGACCTGAGTGGCAATGGTGGTGGCTCTTCTACCTTTTCTTGAGGCGCCTCTCTGATAGTCTCCTGCTCAGAATCAGGCTGCAGGTCCATCGAAATAGATATCATACTGCGCCGTTTCAAAGAGGCAGCTTCCATATCCTTCTTTTTCTTGTCCCTGACCTTGTCACGGCGGCTCTGTGACAATCTGGCTTCAGGTGTTGATGACATCTCCTTTGTTGTTTGTTTCCTAGAACCTTGACGTTGGACACGTAGTGGGCTTTTGGTAATCACAGTAACAGGAGGCTCCTCGGTTTTCTTCGTGGTCAATCGAATGCGCGATTCCCTGGCTGATACTGGTCTTGCCTCGACCGGCCTAGCCTCTGCAACAACAGGATCATTCTCGCTTGTTGTCATTATGCTTTTGGAAAGTGAAGGTTGGTAAGATCCGTCCTGGGATACGGGGCGGGCAGGTGAAGTAGGAACCTGATGGGCTTCTGTCTTGGTTGACTGAGACATCATAGTATCGATCGACAGGTCGCCGAGGTGTACGAAGCGACCCCCTGCCAAGCTGGGATTCCGTGAAGGGATCCTATCGTGATTGTTTGGGCTTCCTGCATTTGTGTCCCCCTGTTCATTGCTTTGAAATCGTCGGCCCAGCTCATTTGCTTGTCTGACTTGGTCTGGGGTCACTACCCTCGGAGGAGGCGTTGCCAAAATGTTCAGATGTTCCGGTGCCGTACTTTGGTTACTGCTATTAATAGGGGCCGGAGTAGAGTGTCCATTGATCGATGAGTTTGGAGATCTTTGAGGGATAGTAGATAAAAGAAGCTGAGAATTTGCCGGGCTCACCGAGGGCGACGATTCTCTGTCCTCGGCGACAGTCCGTAACACAGTCACGACGCCTTTGTCGTTCAAGACTGCTCTGGTAGGAGCATACTGGGAAGTGAGAGGCTTTACACTCCGGTGCTGGTATATGGGATACTGAGACCTGGGAGTTCGGCCAAATGGCGAGGCGTCCAAGGGAATGGAAATTGCAATATGTCGATGTCCTCCTATCGTTGTGCCTGAGACAGCTGAGTCTGGAAGCCGAATGGTCTGAGGCGACTTGGAGAGTGATTTACTCCTCTTGCCCAACTTTCGAAGCCTGTGCCATCGCCCCCTGTCCTCTGGGGGAATTCCATCAGGGATAGACATAAAGTTACCTGACGGAGGGCTGTAATTCCTCAAAAAGTCAATGAGCTCTGCAAGGCCATCATGCGGTTCCCCGTCCCCCTCCTGCTGCTGATCGATGAAGGTGTCGTCGTGAAAACGCAAGTCCTTGTCCTTTTCGGGACCATCTAGCAAATTTGATGCAGATTTTGCTCTTGGCCGGGTACGTGCTTGGGCTTGGGTTTGAGAGCCTGGCCTTTGCAGATACGAATGCCGATTTGTTTTAGGGACAGTAGATGCAGATACAGAAGAAGTGAGAACTGGGGGGATTGTTGTGCGAGGACAGGAAGCGCCACTGCCCGACGTGACAGAGGCCTCAGGATCAAGGCCAAGAACTTGAGCCATGCCGGGCCAGCTCAACATCTGATACGGAACATGGGATGGGCTTATACGCTTTTGCGCAACGATGCACTTGCATCCATGAAAGACAGGCCTGAGCTAGGTAGATGTATCAGCTGAGTATTCACGGGACATGGTTTGTACACGAAGGGATCTCTTAAATTAGTCTCACCTTTGGTTGTTGTCTGTCTTTCGGGGCTTTTCTCGTGTCCTCCCTTTTGGAGGCTTGGAAGGAGATTAGGAGGCGGGTGGTTGCAGACCGGTGACCCGAGTGATAGTAGGTAGATAGATAGTCTGTGTCACCGCGAGTTCATATGTATGTATATCTTACACTGGGAGCCGAATTGAGTTGGCAGCCACAAAACAAGGCCAAGATTGTGACAAAGATGTAAAATTGAGAAGTGATGGTGTTGAAAAGAAGAAGAAGAAATTACATGTCCTGGCCTGGGGGTGCTCTCCCCCAGTTCAGCCCAGTTCAACCTGGTCAATCCAGGTTCCAGGGGACAGCTAGAGCAGGAGCATCAGAGAGGTCCCAGAGCCCATGTATGCCGTCACTCCCCCGTAAAACCCTGGAGCGCCACCAAGGCCAAGTGCCGCTATTTAGTCTTAGCTCAGGATCCGAAAGCTAATTATGCCCGTTGAATTTAATGTGGAAACGTTGTCGCTAATTCCCCAATCAGAGCCTCAGAAGCACAGATTCACCAAAAGGGAGATCGTGCTCCTTTGTTCTAGCTCAGCTCATCTCCATTATCTGCTGGGTCTCTTAATCTTTCTGATGTTGTAATTACGCCTCTTTCGCGATGCGGCACGACAACCCGGTTGTTCGGGATGCCTACCAAGATCGGCGAAGAAATAGTTTCATTTGTCAAAATATCCTAGTCATATTTGCACTGGAGATCTCATTTTCCTGTCCTGACCCTTGGTTAGCTTCGTTCTCGTCACTTTTCCTCTTTGCTTTTTTCTCTTTTCGCTTTATGCATGTCTCTTTGCCGGCCACCACAAGTGATGTATGGTATGCATGCCAGGGGAGGAAAGAAAACACAGGACCTTAATCCTAAATGACAAAAAAACTTAGGCAATATAGCCTAAGCTTAGGATAACTTTTACTTAAGTTTATTTTAGCACCCTATATAAAGGTTCGCTGTTTTCTTGCCCCCCCGAGGGCATGCACGTACAGACAAGCATTTAGTGGACAGATCTTTAAATCCCAGCCGCTCGCAAACCTTTCCCTTGAAAAAGAAACAATTTACAGCAATTGGTTGCCGAAAGTCTTCGGTCAGTGGTTGCAGCTGGCTGGTCGTGGTCACCACCGTGAGTTGTGTTACCTTCTCAGGTATCTCGGATGGTTCACAAGAGGTAGAGGTATCCGATATGAACCAAGCATCAGCTCCAAACCCAAGCCATGCTCGCGTTGGTGGTCTGTCCTAGACTTGGCGACTTGCTGAACCACTTACGTAGGTATGCACCAATCTACAAACTGTACAGTATCAGGAGATAGCAGAACTCAAAGCTTCATCTTCAATCCGACCGTGTATGCCAAGAACACCTAAGTAAGTTTAGGATCAACTTGCTTGGTTCTTTAGTTTATTCTTGCTCCGTATCAAGAGTCTTGAGTCTTCTATATCTAATATCGAGGGAGTAGCTCCCTGTTCCAACATTTCACAAACATTTCACTCCACCCCCATAGGATAGTAGCCATCTCTTTTCAGCTCACAGGGTTCTGCCTTCAGGTCCTTACAACTTATCCAATCACCAATACCGCGTCGTTGTTGCTCAACCGCCAAAAAGCCCTTCCGAGCGCCACTGCTGATCTTCTCTGCAGGAGACCACTAGTGTCATCACCGTGCCAAGTTACCAACTGTTACCTACGGAGTAGGCCAGAGGATATGATGTGTGTGCCTGACTGAGCGTTATCTCTAGAGTCTAGCGTCATCTCCTTCTCTCTGTCGTCTTGGCTTTCATATAAGCTGGGCCGAGCTGACCCTCCTTGGAAAGCCAAAGGGCCACTGTCGTCAATAATGCCTCCATCGCCATTTGCCTTTACGTCATAGCACATCCATCCTTTTTGTCACTTGTGATCGTGCATGTATGAACAAGTTGCCTCGTCTAACTATTGCCCATGGGAACTTGACCAGGATCGGACATTACCTGACTTCATTCGTCACCAGGGTCCCTTGTCGTTCTCCCTGTCTTTTGAAACGACACGATCCCTGTCGGCTGATGATCGTCCTCACTACCGGTCGGTTAGGCGAGCTGACCCATGCTCAGCGCAAACATGGACTGCCATTCTCCTCCATTCACATTGTTTCAACGACATCACGTGACGCAATCAACCTCAACTGTAGACGACGAGATAGTGGAAAAGATGCAGTGCTCTGCCATTACCAGGTTCCAGCCTTGACGGAAACCCCCATGGGTCTTGTTGAGCGTCTCGACCCTAATAGCTGGCCTCAGAATCTTCCAGGCTGGTCAGGTTTAATATTTAATGATTCTGTTCTCCATCCGACCACCACAGGAGGGGTCTCGTGCCCCCTTGCATATCACCGTAGGCAGCCCACGCATGTATGATGTATGCCAGCCTACCATATTTTCTGGCTGAAGCCAGGAGTGAGGCATGTTTGGCAATGTCTAATCCTCCCCTCTGGAAAAAGATTTTCGGGGGCCCTTATGCGCTATTCGGGCGGGGATGCCATGTACAAATGAAATAATGCACCCAACGCCCAGAAATGCTATCTACTACGTATCATCCTCTATGCTTGTTATACAGAGTCTCGTTTTGTCATGAGATTCACTGTTTCTTTTACCGTTTCTTTGGGACAAAGAGACTTGGCTTCCCCTTCTTGCGAGAGGAAGGCGGGTGAGGTGGGCGTCGTTGCTGGGGACAGTATAAGCAAAGAGTCTCGTCGAACTCATAGTTTTAGAAATACCTGGTTGTTATTGTATTGCGGCCCCGGATTTGAAGGACCCGTCGGAATTCTAGGTCCTGTTGGGGCTTGGGGTCTGCTTGGTAACAAGGGACCAGTCGGCGCTGCTGCAGGCGGTCTCTCAGGTGGCGCCAGGCCCATTACTGACATTGCTGAAGGGTCGGTGGGAGCCTTGGGCGGCCGGTGCGGCTTGTTCCCAAACTTGCCCATGAGTCCACCGCCCCGAGCCTTGTCACTTGCTATCTGTTTGTCTGTTAGCTTACAAAACCTTGTTCTCGGCGTTTGTTATGTTTGTGGACATACCCTTTTAGGAACTGGCTGATTTGAATCTGGTCCGTTATGAGGTCGCTTTCGTGCTTCTCCTGGAGGCTTGCTTGACGAGGTATGAATGACAGGAGGCCCAGCAGAGCGTGGCAGAACCCCAGCCGGTTCGCCTCCTGCAATGCCAGGTATGTGAGTTGCGGGAGTCGTTTTCTGCTGAGCTCCCTCGACCTTGGGCGAGTTTGGGCGAGATGAGGGCAGTGACGATGAAGCTTCCAAAGATGCATCTCGCATGGGAACATCACGGGCTGGAGCTTGGGGTAGTGAGGCAAGGTAAGTGCCCGGCTTTGCCTTTTCGAGGGGCTTCCTAAACATTGACAACACGTCGCCATTAGTGTAGCGATCTCTGGCTTGAGCATCCTCAATGAGTTTTCGCCAGAACTCGCCCTGAACAAGCGCTCTGGAGTCACCAAGAATCCACAGCGATGATTTAGCACGAGTTAGACCGACGTTCATACGTCGAATATCAGTCATGAAACCGATACCGCCAGTAGAACTGGCACGAACACAAGAGAAGATGATGATCTCACATTCGCGACCCTGGAAAGCATCAGTGGTGTTGAACTCGATTATGCTTGTGATGTTCTCGCCATATCGCGAACGGAAGCGGTTTCTTAACTCATAGAGTTGAGCTTTGTAAGGAGTGATGATACCGATCTTGCCTGTCAAGTCGCATTCGCGGTACTCGTTACTAAAGCGATCGTACATCTGTATAGCAACATCCAACTCCTTGGTGTTGACCAGCGACTGGCCCTTGTGGCCCCTCTCCTGGACACCCTGGACATCGAAGAATCGATAGGGACCAAGTAGTGCACTCTTGTGCCACGGCTGTTGCCTGAGCTCATGCATGTTCTGTCCGTCGGCGAGTTGTCCTTCGTAGAACTCGCGGCTGGGGAACAAGCTGATCTCTGGATGCATACGGTATTGCATGTCCAGCAAATGCACCGATTGGGGGTGGTTTTGCTGCATTCGGACGAACAGACTCTGATCGTAACCAAACTTCGCCGCCGACTGTGACAGAACTGTAGGGGGGAGCTGTTTAGGATCTCCAACGAGGATGCATTTGTAACAGCCGTATTTGAGTGGAATCAAGGCGCTTAGCTCAACGCACTGGGCAGCCTCGTCGATGATTACTGTTTCGAACTCTACGTCCTCCAGGTTTCGAAACATCTCGTGACCACTGCCACTCAGAGTAGCGCACAAGACCTGAGCGTTATTGAGGATTTCCTGCTGAACTTGGCGGCGTCGCATTTCCATCTCTCGGGCTACAGAATTGCCACTGCTCTTGTCGGCATCGATTTGTTTTCCATAGGACATTTGGCGTCGCTTCAATTCGTCGAATTCTCGAGATAGCTTGTTGTAGAGGGTTCGATCATCCATGAGCTTTGCTGCTTCCAGTTGGGGACGCAGTTTTCCCAGCTCTTCCTTTACCTTCCCGGCATTCTCGTGGAGTTGGTCACGGTCGGCTTTGGCTTTATCCTTGGTTTGATCGCCCTCCATGCGGGCCTTGACAAGCTCGTCTAGGGTGACGTCCCTTACAGCTGCATTAATGGCATCACTCCGACCGAGTCGTAGCACGTTGATATTCTTGGTTTTCCCCGATATCGTTTTGACACCAGCCTTCAGACGTAGCACTAATTCATCGACGGCGGCGTTACTGGGTGCACAAACAAGAAGCTTTTTTGAACGGCTTTGTTTGGGAGCCCCTGGTGCACCGTTCGGTCGCAGAGGTACGCCCATGGGAATGCCTTGATTGCTTAGTTGACTTAGTTGCTCAGAGAGCAAAGTTCCAACCATGGCCACGATGGTTTTCGTTTTTCCAGTACCAGGAGGGCTGCCTATATTAGCTTCGTCATGACCAAGACCGAGAGACTTACCCCTGAATAAGCGTGAAGCCATCATTGTCGTGAGCGCCTAAAACCGCCATAGCCTGTCCTCGGTTAAGAGCATAATTGTTCATACAGTTGTTTATCTTCTCATCTCCATACTGCAGAATAGGAGACGGTTCAGCATTCAGGATTTCGTCCATTAGATCATAATACGGCAGACTCTCCAGCGCAGCGAATTCTCGCTCGATTGTTGTCATGTTGGTGATCTTCACTCCGAAGACGCTAACATTCGGGGTCAACACCTGTGTCATGGGATTGTTTCGGGAAGCCACACGATATGTGATCTCGATCAGCTCCTTTTTGTAGGTGATGCGGTGAACCCTAGCCAAACAATGTCGAGCTGTCTGATCGATCAAAGGTTGTTCCGATTCCGAGACGAGAAGGATGTCGCCTTCAGAAACACCGCGCTCTCTGCTTTGGACCACTGGCATCGTGAAGGTCGCCTCCAGGTAGCTATCGACGCTCGCACGGCTTGCAATCTTCATACCGAATGGCTGAGACGTGAGCTCATCCTTGGCTGTGACAAAAGAGCGCCAAGCTTCAGAAGCAAGCAGGGGAAAAAAGGTATCCTGGTACGTTCTGGGTTCAGAATACTTGGTGGCAACTTCTGAAGCTGCTGGGCCATTGGGAGGATCGTTACCTCCATGGAAAATGTCCCAGGCTAGCACTGTGTTGTGTAACCTGTCCATGGGAGGAATGACTCTGGCTCTCCTATCCTTGACCGAGCGCTGCTGTCTAACCTTCTTCACTGGTCTACGCATTTTGTCTTGCAAAGCCTTTGCCATGCGCCGCTTGTTAGCTTCTTCCAAAGCTGTCTGGCCTCCCGTGCTAAGGGCAGCTAGTTCGTTATCGGCATCTGATACGTCTTCCTCTTCATCAGATTCTTCTTCGGAACTGTTTACCATTATCTCACTTCGGCCGTGATCTTTGCCAATGAGGCCCAGACTAAGCAAGCCGGAACCCTCACCAGGGACAGTTTCCCCTCTAAGAGCTTTGGCCTTCGCTATGATCGCAGCATCGCGCTTCTGTTTTTCAAGTTTGGCCTTTTGTCTGGCCTCCTTGAGTGCCTCGACCCCCTTCTGATCCGGGGCAGTCTGGGTTCTAGGCTTGATCATAGCTTGAGACCTTGTTTTGGCCTTTGCCTGATCCTTAGCTTTCTTGGCCTCCAGCTGCCTAAGGATGGGGCTGTCTATAGATCTGCTAAGATCGAGCACGTCATCACGATTAGATCTTGATGATGCTGCCGTGGTTGTACTGCTAGATGATGTGCCAGACTTGGACCAAGCGTCAAGTTTGCTTTGTTTCTTGATCCCATCTTTGGGTCTCTGTACTAATGGTGTCTGCGCAACACCGAGCTGGTAGATTTGGATCTCATCGTCTGTTTGTCCAAGGGCTTGAAGAAGTTCCGCTCGCTGCTGGTCAGTCATGTTGGTTGACCTGACAAACTTGCCCGGGACATTTGTAGGTAGGCAAGCATCAGTGATAAGCTTCCGGGAGGCAGGGTTAATCTCATGGTTGTTTTCTCGAAGTCGGGTGAGAATCTTGCACAGGACTCTCACTGTGACATCAACGAGCCACTTGTCCTTCAGACGAATCATGTTCTCCATTCCACCAAAGTGTTGCTTTGCAGGGATAAGGATTTGCGACATAGTATCCTTTTCACTTTTGTTCAAAGCCTTGGAGATCGCTGATGTGATGAGACCATCCTCAGCGACGAGGGCTTCAGCGAGTTCCATAATTTCTCGGCAGAATTCTGTCATGACGGCGTTCTGAATGTATCGAGACCATCCCTCAATGTTTCTGCACGCAGTAGAGACAAAACGCCACTGTTCGCTCCACCAACGCAAGACCTTCGCAGCCGACATAGGCTCAAGGGTCTTGACTCGCAGGACTCCGGACATGGGGTCAGTCAAACCACGGAGGATATCCCGACTCATATTTAGCATGGGCCTGATAGGACCCCAGGGGTATGGAGGTTTCAAAACTCGCTCTAGGGCCCATACTATGGAGGAGAGGGTCTGCTCAGGATGCAGCTGTGACATTTGCTCGAAGGCGCCGCTCTGGGAATACTCTCCGGTCCAGCTCTTCAGCAGCTCGGCAGCTGCTTCAGCAAGTCCTGCCTCTCCATGGGTAGAGAGTGTAATAGTACCTTGGAAAGCCAGGCGGTCGTCAAAGAAGGTATTCAGGTCTGTGGCAGCGTCTAGCATTTCGGACATTCGGCCAAGAAGATTCCCAAGAATATCCACTGTTGCAGCAAGAGACTTGTTGAAGTTCTTGCTCGAATCACTCAGTTTATCATCGCTCTTCAAGGCCCTGATCTGTTCCACACCAATCAAGGGCTCTAACGACAAGACGATATCTCTCGCAAGATCGACCTGCTCGGTTGACAAATCGAACATCTCAATAATACCTTGCCAGAAAGCCTTCGAGTCCCTAGTGACAGCGGATTGCAGCTGGCTGCCCTGCAGGCAAGCTATATATTCCTCCGCAAAGACTTTCATATCGAGTTTCATGGCAGCTTGCATGACCTTTTTAGCTGCATTTGCTACCTGAAAGGTGACCCAGCCTTCCCTTTCATCGCCAGGGGCACGCAAGTTCCGGAGAATGATGCCTTTGTATTTCATAACGAGGTTGAACGCACAGCATGCGTAGAGATGAGTGGTTCCCGCACCAATCTTCGTCTCTGGGTCGACAAAGGTTGATATGGTAAGCTGTAAAGCATCAAATCCAGCTCGAATACACGCCGCACGGCCCGGTTCCCCGATAGCCTCGTCTTTCGCAAGTGATTCGAAGAGAGTGTGCATTAAGATCTCGCAAGCGTTATATCTGCGATCGCGGCCGACTGACTGGAGCCATGGATCGATCCAAGACGTAGGAAAGGGGCCACGAGAGACATCGTAGCCAGTCCAGCAGTCTTCTAAAGACTGACGAAGGAGATTCTTGTATCCGGGACTCGCAAAGATTAAGTCAGCGATAACATTTGGCCGGGCATCACCGATGACATCCCAAAAAGCCCTGGGTGCCTTCTTTAGAAAGTTTGTGAGGATTGTGATGGCCATTACCAAGACACTCTCTGCAGGGCAGAACTGGATATGGCGGAACAGAAGGTCGTAGATGTGACTGACTGTGCCACTCAGTTCAAGATTCCGTAACCGCTGCAGAATGACGTCCGCAGTCAACGTCCTGAGAATTTCATTGAATCCTTCCCAGAACTGCGCCATTTCAGGCCATGAGTCCATAGCTGAAGCCTCTTTTTTGGAAATGTCCTCAATGGCCCTTGTCAGACCGCTGCTGACAGCCCAGTCGAACTGTTCCAATGTCATACTATTGCTGTCAAGGTTTCGATAGTTATCTGTTGCCCATTTCCGGCGATCCTGGTTTTTGAGGTCAAAGATAAAGTAGGTCATTCCAGGCAAAGGCTCCTTGGTCCCAAGCTTGAGGCCACTTTTACCTTGAAGTCGCTGGAAAACATACTGAAAGGTCATCCTTCGATCCGCATCCTCCATATACGGCATGCAGCATAGTGCCTCGTATATAGAGATATGGACCTCAGGTAGATGCTCACCGAGTTGGGATTTCTTGAAAGTAGAGCCTTCTGAAATGATCTTCTCAATAAACCCCTTGGCCCATCGCAGGCTTAGGTCGATTCGTTCAACATCTCTCTGCTCCAACATCGACCGAATATCGACTACAACTTCTTCATTCCATCGTTCTTGGAATTGCTGCAAGAGTTCTCGGCGCTGCATATGCCAATTATAGACACAATCTGCGCAATGCTTTAGGCACCCGTTAAGCCTCTCGCTGAGCTGCTCTCCCCATTTCCCTTGGCTTGATTGATCGAAGCCGAAAATCAGGCAATTCCAGTATGTGACCTCGAGCCGCTCCTTTCCTGCCTTAATTCGACTATTCTTTTCTTCTGGCGTAATCGATGAGTCGGGGTCGTCCACGAGTTTGTAGTTTTCATTATCCTCATCGTTGATGCGTGGGCACAGGAGATGACATTCCTCGTCGAAGCGTTGAATCTTCTCGTACCATTGGCTGAGTTGCTCATGAAGATCCATTGTAGGGTTCGCAGGTACGTTGGCGCATCTCTTGCGATCGTGGCTAAAACAAAGGGTTCGGGGGTGATGTGGGAGGTCGGATTGTCATGAGGTTGCGACAATTTATTGCCAAGTCTAGCGAGGATCGCATTCAACGAAGAGAAGGATATGCCCAAGGTTGTCGCAACGAGATGAAGGTTGGTCGGTCGTGGTGGTCGAAAATTCGAAGTTGTGTTGAGGGATCGTTGCTGGGGCACTCTGGCTTCAAGATCAAACAAACCCTTCCGTAAGTGTCTGATCGTTTGCGGGACAACCGTAGGAGATAAAACGGTGATGCGAATAAAAAAGTCTGAGTCGCAGAGAATGTATGAAGTCCCTGGATATCCTGTCGAAGCTTGTATTCCAGCAAAACAATGAGCCTACGGAGCAATACGAAAGAAGAAGATCAGGATAGGAAAATACCTTAGTTGTAACGCTAAGGTAGGTCAGAAACTGGCTGGGCTTTGACGCGCTTGAGTTGCCGCGTTTTCTGCAGGGGGTTTAATGAGAAATAGCGGGCCGTTCGTCGCTGGCTGACAAGGCACCGAAGCCACTGATGTCTAATTTTGGTGAAATGGTTGCTGAGATGGCTTGTGATAGGACACAAGCAGGATAATGCATTGCATGTGTAAGAAACATAGTACTTAGTTGCACGAAATGCTGAAGAGGTGCAACTTATTTAACGAAAACAACCCCCAATTGGTATCTAACTACAGGCACTTAATCACTGTCCTCTTCCTTCAGCTGCTTCTTCAATCCTGCTTTCCCTCCATACTGCCTCTTCCCCGTTCGCTCCATCAGCCCATCAAGAGGACATTTTGATTTATTCCATTCCTCGCTCCCCTCGCTTGTGTTTGCTCTACAGCGGATACAACTTCGTCCGTGTTGGACGAACAGCTTGTGCAATCCATACTTCAGATGATTGGGGATGCGCACCTCCAGATGACTAAATGTTTGATCTCGAGTGGCTTTGGGGGGTATCCATTTCAACCATCCACTGATGCGGTGAACATGGGTGTCGACGGCGAAGCTAGGTTGTTGGAGACAGAAGAGAATAACGCAAGATGCTGTCTTGACACCAATACCAGGGAATTTGGTGAGTGTCTGCATGGCTTCATCAGGAGCCATGCCATGTATATGGTCTAGTGAAAGAATATCTTGGTCTGTCTTTAAGATTTCAAGATCTTTTTGACCTTGAGTTTTGTTGTCCGCTCCGGCAATACCAGATAAGTTTCCCCCTTTTTTCTCTTGCATAAAGGCCTCTCGTCGTTTGGTGTTCTCTTCATGAACTAGCTCCAGGATTGCCTTTATGTCTTTGCCCTTGACTTGAGCCAAGCCGCCTGTCTTGATTGATTCAACGATGGTGGGCAAAGGAGCAACTCTGACCTTGTTCCAGTCAACGCTGCCTTTCCCAATACCTTGGTCAACAGTGCCGAATGTGGTCACCAACCCCCTGAATGCTGCACTTGAGTTACGGTTGGAAGTGTTCGCGCTTAGGCGGGTACGAATCAAGGCATCGAGAACAGATGGTACCTCTCCGCAACCCGACACTTCCAAAGATGGCGCTGGTATCTTCTCGGGGGCTTTTGCTTCTCCATGTATTTTTGCCAGTCGGCGATAGACCTCTTCACATTCTTCTGCTGACGGGGTGTTCCACTCTGGAAAAGGCGTCATACCGGGAGTAAGTCCATACGGGTTATTCTTCGTCTTTTTGACCGTTTTCCGAACTGGTGCTTCTATTGCCACCTGGAGATCCTCATCCTTGACCTCCTCCTTGACGGATGAAAGCTTGACTTGAGGTTTAGTTACTGTGTCGTCATCAGATTCGAAGTATGAAGTTTTTGATGTTGATTTCCTTGGGCGAAGGGATCTTCGGGTTGCCAACTCCGTGACCTGGGTCGAACCTTGCTTCGCAGCTTTCATCCCCGATTTGGCCACAGGCGAGACCTCTTCGACTTTGGCACTTTCCTCCAAGTCCTGCATTTCTTTCGAATTTTCCGGGGGTGTAGGAATCGATTCGATATCCTTCCGGGGCGCACGGACAGGTCCCAGATTGTGCGGTAGGTCATCCAAATACTCATCCTCCACCTGGTACTTGGTCTTCCTCCCGGTCTTCATTTTCTTCACGGGCACCACCTCTCTACGCGCATCCTTACGTTTCCGTAATGTTCGAGCAGCCATCTCGACTTGCGCAGAAGGTGTGGAAGTGTGGAAGTGACGAAAGATTGGTGATGATATAGGTAGACTCAGACAGGGGTGCAAGGTTGTCCAAATCTCGAGGGGAAATAGGAAACAGCTTTTCATTCCACAAGAGCAGGCAATATCTCGATGTTCTATATCAACATCCCACTCATTTTTGTTCTGGTCCTGGTAAGTGTCTGATCAGTTTTGCGATTACTTTACCTCAGGTACTTATCTAGTTGATCGCATCAATGACCTCAACAGTCGACACAAGGATCGCTGGGGTCTACCTATCTCCACACTGCAAATCGTCGCTCTGCCGGGATCCACTGAACTAGTACCTTGGGTGCCTTAGTTACCTATTGCCTAACCGAAACCTAACTGGTCAGAGTGGCTTTACGGAGTAGGCAACGCTACCTGTACCTGACTTACCCTATGCCATCCGCCGCTCTTGAAATAGCAACTTCAAGCAGCATCAGAACACAATAAAAACATTTATTATGTTCTTCAAAGGTTCCTTCAACTTTTACAACTCCTTTTTCTTTCTTTCATTCAGGGATCACAAATTATTACTCACCGGACTTCCATCATACCAAATGAGGGCTTAGCGACACTTTAGCTTCAGGGAATGTGATATTTCAAGAATGTTCTAACGTCATACATCTGAATGAATGATGCGCAGTAGAGTCTAGCGAATGGCCCAGCGAAATATTCTCTAAAGACATTCATAAATCTAGCCATGTTTCTAGACCTCGATCCGAACGGCGGTGGATTCATTCATCAGATTCAAACTTTCTGCCTTATAACATCTTTACAACACAAACCCGTTCGACGCTGGATCCATCATTAGAAGCTACTGAACATATACAATAGCTAGTAAGACCATTTGGACTCATTAGATAACCAATATAGATGTGGTATACGTACTCTCAGATTGAGTAACGTAGCTAGCAGATCTCGTGTGGTTTATATGGATATGATGTGCACTGCCCAAATAGTGAACACTGGTGGACTGGAACATCGATTGAAGAGCTTAGACCGGGTAACAAGATCCCTTGATTCTATAAGACCTTGGTGAGCTATCTCTCGCTGTGGTATAATGGAAAGATAGAGGAGATGGGCTCCTACGCACATACAAGCACACATAAAGGCAGTGCCTGCGAGCACTGATGCGATGATGCTAAAGGAAGCATATATACCTGTTATTGTAATAGAGCTGTAGCACAAACATCACGAGAATATGATACAGTCCTCAAGAATATAACTGTCGTTTAAATAAAAATGCTTAGCTGGTTAATAGTACTTATCCCAAGGTTTCAAGACGAATAAGAGCTTTGACAAGACAAACGACCCATAGGCCATGTTGCACGGACCAAATATTCTCAGAGCAAGATATATGTTGCCCCAGATACCGAGGAATTCACCTCAAGTTGAGGACCTAACCGCTTCTGATACAATAAAAGCCTTCTCTGGCTCTCTCCTGCAACCAACCATCGCTTTTCACTTTCTATTCACTAGTCAAGGCAACAACTGCCTCGTTTGCTCGCGGTATGCAATAATAATCTTTTCTTTCTCATATTGTGAATCACAGTAAACTAATGCAACAACGTAGACATTTCTCTTGATCGCTAGGCTCAGGTCGATTCTCAACCATGCCTATCGAAAGAATCGACCTTGAGGCGCAACAAGAGACGGATGACGTGTTATTTCTTTCTGAAGAATATCTTGGGACTTTTAGTCGTCGAAGACGTCTCTCATCTTGCACAATTGGGGATGAGGATACCAGCAGTCACTCAAACACCCCAGCCCGCCTCCTCGAACAGGGTGAACTTGAACTCAAAGCAATAAGGCTACTGAATACGACTATACAAGCCGGCTCCTTTCTTGAAGTACGCCCATTCTTTTCCGGAAAATATCTTATTGAGTTTATTCTGGTCAAAATCCTTTTTCGATGCCGGTCTACAAATGCGGTCAGAATCCGTGGCACACCGTTCCTGAGAAACCGTTCAGCTTTAGCAAAGCTTCCAAAGAAGCCAAACGAAGTCTGCATGCTGATATGTCGGGATGACGACACGAACAACGAAGAAGCAACAGACATCAGTACATCACAAGTGATTCAAATGCACACACTGCTGATAACCAACGCCAAATACCCCAATTTCAACCGGGCTGTCTTCAATCCAAGATATCCTGCAGAAAGGGGCCGACCGAATGTGCAGTCCACACACTTAACCTGCCGCTAGAAGCTGGAGGTTTGCTACGCTGGACAAAGGAGCCGTCGGAAGCAGGTTGAAGAATCTCTTGTTCGTATTGACCCTAGCGAAGTCTCACGGAGAGAATATAGAATTTCCAACGAGATACTCCGCAACAGATGGCGAGGAACTACCGCCAGAGGAGGCTCATGGAACCCCTTTTCGGGCGGTCACCTTATCGACCTGGAGTCTGAGCGGCCCAGCGAAGAAGATAGAGGCCACGGTCAGCGGTACACGATATTTGACTCTTGTTCCGGTGCTGGTGGAGTATCGCGAGGAGCCCTCATGGCTGGCTTCAAAGTCCAATATGCATTGGATAAAGCGCCCGAGGTTTGGGATACCTACCAAGCAAATTTTTCTGAAACCGAACTATTCAAGATGTCGCTTGACCAATTTCTATCCAACCCGCAGACGAGTCATATGCGAGTTGATGTTCTACACTTTTCTCCGCCCTGTCAATTCTTTTCGCCAGCACACACACACGCATCAGAACATGATGATACAAATATCTTTGCTTTATATGGCTGCAATCAACTACTCAAGAAGTTGCGTCCCCGTATCATCACCGTGGAGCAAACATTCGGGCTTACGCATGACCGGCACGAGGAGTACTTCAATGGATTCCTCGGGGACTTCACACAGCATGGATACTCCATACGCTGGAGAGTCATAAGGCTTTGCACGTGGGGAGCTGCTCAAGACCGGAGACGCCTAATCATTATTGCCGCTGCACCGGGCGAGAGACTTCCAACCTTCCCCCAAGCTACACACAGTTGTGAGGGCGGCAATGGACTGCTGCCCTACAATAGCATCGGAAAGGCGCTAAGGGGCATCCGCGCAGGTGATGATCTTCATGACCTGGATAATGTCCATTATTTCGATCCACCGCGAGCGCCATATGACCCAGAGCGCCTGGCAGGGACCATCACCACTGGCGGAAGTGATTTTTACTACCCTGACGGCTCACGAAAGCTCACTCTTAGAGAGTATGCAAGCTTGCAGGGATTTCCGAAGTCGCATCAGTTCCTCGGTACGAAAACATCCATCAAACGGCAGATTGGAAACGCGTTTCCCCCAAACACAGTCCGTGTTCTATACAAGCACTTAGAGCAATGGCTCTTGAAGGAAGACCGTATGAATTCATTCACCAGCAACCAAGACATCATCCTCATTGAGGATGATTCCGAGGCAACAGCCAATCTTATAGATGATTCTGAGGATAGGCCACGCTACTCTCCGGACATGATGGACGGAAATATTGTTGAGGCTTTCGATATCCAACAACATCGACGCGGCAGATACCCATGGGCTGTCGAGGACATGGTGATTGACTTGACCTAGCTCCTGAGCAGGTTTGGCCAAGACAACATGTTACAGAGAACAAGATTAGCGGTTACTGGCTTGGTATTGTAGCAGCCTGGAAACTAGATGACAGTTTTTCTCCTTGGAGAGGGCACAATGTGGTAGATATCTGTTCTGTTCGAGCTATAGATCCATAGATACCTACCTTAACTTAGAGGTACTTAAGGTAGTCGTCACGAATACAGTGTTTGATTACATTACCTTTAGTACTTTAGTACTTTACTTGGCACACACGCTTTAAGGCCCGAGATACCTTTTGTAAGAGAGAGCCGATCTTGAACTAACACCTGCTGTCACTGCCCTCTCTCTTTGCCCTAGGTCGAGACCCCCTTTCCAACTTTTGGCAGTGATTCACAGCTGGCGCGCAGTGCGGAGCAGCGCGTCGGGTGCCTACCGCGGCGGCCCTGCATGAGCACCTTCTCCTAATAACAAACGGCGAGTGCAAACGCTCCTCCTCCTTCCCTCTTCCTTTCTTCACCCTTCCTTCTCGCCCGTTCTCCTCCCTTCATCCTTTGCAGTCTTCTGCCTGAGACTAGCTGAAGGGATCATATTCTCCGAGTTTCCGTTTCCACTTCTACTCTTGCTTTTTATATCGTCAACTTCTTCGTTCGGTACTTTAACGAGTCTCATTACGTCTCGTCGGTATTCGATATGGCATCATCTGCTTCCATCGTGTCGGCCCCTGTAGGACGAAGTGTTTCTACCTCCGGAAATGTGAGTTCTGGTCATCCAGCCCTGGAAATCATGTCACTGACATTGTGCTCTCAGAAGCCACTGGAACCATTGTACGCTCTTTCTGTGAGCGAGTATGTGAACAGACACGAGAATGGTACCATGATCGAACAACGAAACGAGGAGACGATATTGAAACGGTTCAATGATCTTCGAACCCCTTTCAAGGCCTGGCCCATAGCCCAAATTGATTCTTTAGCCAATTCTTTCACCACGACCTGGCTCCTCCTTGTCCCGGTCCCTAAACAATGCGAAGAAGTCATCTTTCCCGCGCTCACTGACAACTTCCGCATCGAGTTTGAAGAAAGAATAAATCTTTCGAACAAGACCTATTCACTGGTCAATTTATCAGCAACACGGGTCAAAAATCCGTATGAGGATATGGAGACCATCGTCGGCCCAGAAGTCGTGAAATGTGCGGCCTTCAACGTCCAAGTCCCACGTGCGGTGAAGAATGATGAGGGCGATCAAGAGGTTCTCGAATTAATGGATCATATGAAGACAGCCTCTGCACTCGACAACTTTGAACACATCACCTTGGATCCATCGAGCGAAAAACATGTCTTCATCACATGGGAGACGTTTTCGAATACTTACGAGGCCGAACTAGCTGCGCTATATCGCCTAACTGGAGGTTGCCAAATTGAAAGTCGACAAGTCAGCCCAAAGTGTAAGGCTGCTTTTGAGACAATACTTAAATTCAAGCGATCAAACACGAGTGTTGTGAACCTTCACGACATTTTCCCGCACCTTAGGAACCCGTACCACCCAGACCATCGGGTTCGGAGGACCATTCTGCGACGATTCCGATCCTTTAATAAGGACCACCTGGCCGCATTTCAAGGACTACAGGCCATACCGAACGGTCTCTATTTTGTGAATGGATGTCCCGGTGCGGGCAAGACAGAATGGAACATGGTCGTTTCTGCTCTGATTCAGTCAGTACGCCGCCCAGGCGCGAAGAGGCGTTACAATCCCATTCTATTTCTCGTTGACCTCAATAAGACTGTCGATGATGCTGCGGACCGTTACTGGACCTTGGCCAAGGAGTGTGGCCTTCATCTTCGCATCATTCGAATGCACGGCTGGCCTTATGAAATGAAGAACAGCGAGAGACTGGGCACGAACCAGGCACAAGACAGTGAACAGCAGACCGACTTCACAAAAAAGTTTTTGACAACTGCAAGCATCGCAAAGGCTTTGAGCGGAAGAAACCCCAACAAGGCGCCAACTCTGGATGAAGCTGCCTGGGAGTACTACGAAAAGCACAAACATGGTGGTTTTGTGGCGCTCAAGAAGGTGCTCACGCGAATGGAGGCTAAGGAAGTCTTGCACCACGACGACTGGAAATGTCTGCGGAACGAAATTACCAAACTGTACACCGCGGTTTTGAAGCAGACAGACTTCATAGCCACGACACCCGTGGCCGCATATGGCGGCTTCGCTAAGCTTTTTAAGCCGGATGTCATCTTTATGGACGAAGCACCCCACGCCAGAGAGCTCACGACGCTCATACCTATTGCCTTCTTTGAGCCAATTGCTTGGATATTTACAGGGGATGTCAAACAGACTCGACCTTTTGTGAAGAGTGGCGATCCACGCGATGCCCTAAAGAAGGGGCTTGAGATGAATCCATATTCTGAGCAGCTGCGTCTTAGTCTCATGGAAAGGGCCAATCGACTGGGGGCGATCAATTGTTCATTGTTGATTAACAAGCGAGCGCACGGCAACTTACACAGGCTGCCGTCGGATCTCTTCTATGGCGGAAAGATGTCATCTGGTTACCCATTATCGAAGCAGTTCCCCGAAACAGTTAGCTACCTGAGACGGCACCTTGAGGCTTTCGGTAGTGGTCGAAGCTTGGACGCGAACCGGGCTGTTGTTGCCCTTTCAGCAAGCAAAGAGGAAAACCATTGTCACAGTTTCTGGAACCCTGTGAATCATCGTTGGGTCTTGGCTCAAGTTAAAAAGCTTTTGCAGGACCCGGCATTCCGAACGGTCACAGACGGGAAGCCCGGACGTGTGATGATCGAGACACCATATAGTGTCTCGATGCGTCAATACGCACACGTGGTGAAAGGTTGGCCAGTTGAGTGGCAGGAGAGGACAGAAGTATTGACAGTAGACAAGGCTCAAGGTAATCAGGCAGATGTGGTTTTCCTCGATATGGTGAGAACCACAAAGCCCGGTTTCATGGACGAGGCACAACGCCTCAACGTGGCAATAACCAGAGCCAGACAAGCAGAAATTGTCCTGATGCACCCTGCAATGACTTTTCGCTTCCGTCAGGGTAAGCGGGTACCAACCGATTACACATCAAAGATCTGGGACGATGCAGTTGCGAACGGCCGCTTATTCGTGGTCTGATTGTGAAGTCTTCGAGAGGAATTTGAGGACGATGAGGAGAAGCATGTCTTTCGGTGTTTGTAGCTGTTTGTGTTTGAGCACTTGAAGTTCAGTTGGTTGATAGAACAAATTGGGTCTGTCTTTTTGTTAATCAAAGGATGTTGGGTTGAGCCAAAGCCGAGGTGCATCGAAGCTTGTACACTGTTTTTCTAGAGAACGTTGAATGAAAGAGAAATTATCGACAATTATTGCTACCCGCTCCCCTCCAGTCAAGAGATGAAGTCAAAACAAGGCCACAGTGCTCCATACCCGATGGACTAGCTTCGTAGTGTCTTGGAGGCAATCGAGCCACACTGGGGTCGGTGTTGCGGGTGGTGGGGACATGGCTTGGCAACGAGACTGGGATTTTGTGAAAGCATGTGGCATGAATGTTGAATTTAGAAATTGGGATAAATTTTCATGTCCGTGTTTTCACTACTTGCAAGACGGTGGTAAATGCGACGGTAATGTTTAGCGAAAGGAACGATAGTGCTTACTTGAAAAACCGGCATTGGCTCAGGATAGTCCCATTGAAGAGAAGCCAAGAATAAGGGTCCAATGGATCTAGGTACGTAGAACAATGGCCCAAGGTTGGCTGCAAGGGTCTGAGGATAATTATAAAGACATCCTTTATCAGAGGCCGGTCCACTCTTTGAATGTAACCAATTATTATTTATGTTCTAGTCATTATTTCTTATATTTGCTCGATTTTACGGATACATGACTTGATACATATCCAAACCCAGTCATGGATCCTGTTTGATACGATGGGTAATAATTACACCTTATCGAGACGAGAGTAACGGGATGACAATAATCTCGCACGACCAGAGCCATCAGACTGATCCGAAATGGCAATTCTCGATCCTTGCCTGACTCCCACTCGCTCACAAACACTGGAGAGGACGGGGCTGAGTCTTGGCTTGTAGGGCCAGCGAATAAGAACATCTTGCAAATACAGAGCTGCCAGATCTAATGCTGGAGAGGCTTAGATAATTTAGTTGGGAATGGTAGCCCACCGCGAGGCTTCAGCAAGGAGGACATTATGCAGCCAATTTGACAGTTCCTTGAGTAATGCTCTTTCGATACCTACGTACTCACAAATGCATTTATTTATAGAACTTGGGTGCAAATTATCATCGGCATTATGGGGCCAGTAGCTTGAGACCAGCTGCTGCTTGACGAAACCCGCGGTCGAATAAAAACAGGGGACAGTGACATCGCCTCCCGATGTGACGATGTGATTGTTGCTGATGCTGCTCATCTTCAATAAAAGGAAGCAAGGCGAGACAGATTAAGAGAAACGATCCTGACGCAGTTTGTGAAATAGGTAAGCTGAAAATTATAGCCAGGACTGTTGAAGTCAAACAAGTGATCGTAAATTGGGTTGAAACTGGGTGACCCTGATGATGACGCCAGGGGTGAGTTGACACTAAGTCGAGATGAGTGTGGCTTAGACTGACGGAGCTTCGGACGGGAAGAGGGGCCTAAATAACCGCCCATGTCCAATGAAATGTCGCCTCCGTTGAGCTACTTTAATCTGGTAAGGGGAGACAAGAAAACTGATGATCTCTACTCTAAAGACAAAAAGAAACAGGCATTAGTCACAGTAAACCTTGTTGGATTATTGACTACTTATTTTTGATACCCCCTTCCAGCGTTGGAGGTTTTCTTACTCCCCTGGGGCCATGGGCAGTTGAAGACGTTGGAGCCCTGAAAAGGCGCGATAAAAACCAATTGTCAGAAGGTGGTCGCTCCAGAGGGCCGTTGCTTTGCGCTTGGCCGCTGACGACCACCCCCCGGATTCCGCCATGTCATTGCTTCTCACTCATGCATGAATCTGTCTCTCACAACGATCGATCATGAGTACACTAACTATCTAACAACTAGAGTGATCATCCCTTAATCCCCACCATATCTTCCGATTCCTCGACTGGACCCTTTCAACAAAGCACAAGCCTTCCACGGGGCTCGCTGTGTCTCGCGCGACTGCGACGGCGGCCTCCCAAGACCAAGACCAAGACCCGAGCATCCAGTGTTATACCGGCCACCCCGCCCCATCAACCTAACCCAGCAATACGAAAAGAAGCATCATCACTCGATCAGCTGTCCCAGTTCTCAGCTACCATCAGCTCTTGCCGGCTGCTGCTGGCTACCTCCCCATCCGCCACTTATTCCTCGAACCCGGTGTGGCCCAATTAGATGGATACTCTGCGATGTCTAAGTCGGAGGAAGAGCCATGCCATGGGTCATCTCGAAACCAGAGGCGTCGTGTTGAAACGCCAGCTCAGCGATGGAGGAATCGCGGGTGTTGTCGTTGGTGTTATCGTGGGCATTGCGCTTGTTGTTCTTTGCTCGTATCCCTTTATCATCCGCCGCATCAGACGCCGAAAACAAACATCTCTTCACGGCCCCCCGGACACGAACGACCCAGAGACTGGCGAAGTTCCAGCAACTGGAGCCCCGGGGATAGATGATAATCAACGCCGCCTGTCCTCACAAGACTCTTTCAAACCTTCAGCAGAAAACACGCGTGGGGGAGTTGATGGATCTGTCAAAGACTTGGATTGGACGGCCCACGATGGATTTTTGCAGCAAACCAATGGACAAGGTCAACCGGACTACGTTCCTCGAATCGACACAAATTTACCTTCTTATGGCTTTGGAATTGCTCAGCCAACTGCCGACGACTCAATACCGCGCTCAGCACCGTTGGGCTCTGACGAGAACCATCATGAAGAGTACATGCCGCAGTCTATTGGTGATGCACCCCGTGCTGTTCTTAATGGGACCAGTGCGGATTACTATAGCCCATCAGTCCCCTCGGAGGCATTTGGCATGTATTCGACTGAGGAGCCCCGACCTCAGCCTGAACGCTCATGGTCGCGTGGGAGCTCCTTGAGATATAATTTAAAACATATGTTTAGTCGCAAGAGCACGCGCGATCAGTCTCTTAACTCACCAACATCGCAATCCCTGGCTGAAAACCTCGATAGCGTACCAAGAGCACAGGATGGAAGTTTTCAACGTATCACTACAGCAGGACGACCGACCGAGTCTCCTACTGACATGACTGCTCCAGCGACCGATTCTTTGCCGGTACCTTTGCCTACCCAAGCATTGGGCTCCCCGATCGCTTTACCATCTACCCTGCCAAAGGGGGCTGTGCAAAGTCCCCCAGATTCCCCACCAACCACTTTCAACTTCAACGCGTCCCAATCCCCTCCTAGCCATCCCGCTCCTGGTACCGTGAATCCCATGGATATCATGCCTGCATCGACAGAAACCGAAGTATGGCATAGGAACGACTACCAATTATATGTATCGCAATCCTCACCTAACCAGCCGCCCCCCTCAGCAGGACCTGCCACGCATGAAGGACCTGTGGACTCGCCGTCGCCGTTAACCCTCCCTCCTAGTGATCCTCAACCCCAGCCTGTGCCCATAGTTCACTCACCTACACCGACCCAGAGTCAAATAGCGTTTAAAACGGAGGAGGTCGATGACAATCAGGATATCTCTATGTCTGAAATTCCGACGGCCAACCACTTGAGCCCTTTACCCGACAGTAGTATTCGACACCCCAGCTATCCCTCTGATGCGTCTACCCCCTTGCCTGGACCGGCATTCACCAACCCATCATCGCTGAGTACACCTGCGACACAGCTTGATACCCCTTCACCTCACTCTGGTACATCTTCCGACTACCGACATAGTGTGTCACCAGGAAACACTGTGAGCAACCCGTCACCAAGCAATGGTTCACACGCATGTGATGAGCCTGGCTGTAACCAGGTGTTCGACCAGCCGCACAAACTCAAGTAAGTTTATCATTGCCTGACTGATCCAACTCGCTCATTAACCCAACAGGCATCATCAACGATATCATACGAAAGATCACAAATGCCCTTATCCAAACTGTGGCAAGGGATTCGGGACCAAGACACATCTCCAGCGGCATGTCAATGATCGACATGAGAGAAAGAAAAAGTTCCACTGCGCTGTGCAAGGCTGCGACTATTCAAGGCAGGGGGGAAAGGGATTCCCTCGCAAAGATAACTGGAAACGACATATGACAAAGATTCACAACGTGGATCAGAGAGACCTCCCAGAACCTGTGGAAGTCGACCAGGAGATGGGCGGCACATAAGGACACCTACTCGCGACTTCGTCTTATTTGCTGCTGTAGATATGGGATATTCTCGCCGCATCCTGCATTGTACTATGTGCCATCTATATCGGCCACTGACTGACAAGCCTTAGCACTTTGCTGGGCACTCTGTTTACTTACTTTCCTCTTTCATTATAGCGATTTGATTCTTACACTCGTTCAAAGTTGGCATATTTGGGTATTAGAAGTCAAGGAATCAGCATAAAAATCAATGTTGGGACATGTAGGACTATTCGGGCGTTAGGTTATGGGAAAACGCATATTCGTCTAACAGCGGACGAGCCGGGCGTGTTCGTTCTTGGGTATCTATTAATTCGACAGTGTACAACCGAACTATTCCAATACAAAGAGTGCTATTGGGCATCATGGTTTCCGGCACATGCTCGCCCCCTTCAGCTCCTTCAGCTTAGGTCTTTGATGATTTTCCTGACAAGCTTCTTCTGTTCTTCGACATCTAATCTCTTCTCATCAGTCTCCAGTACTGCTCTCCCAACAGCAATGACCGTTTTCACATTCTCACTGTCAACCCAGAACTTGCCATTGCGTCCTGTAGCTGTCTCAAACTGAAGGCCCGCGTTGCCGAGCTCTTCCAGCACCACAACCCGGCCTTCCTGCACACTCTTGGGCATCATCAGACGTCGAGCCATTCCAAGTGACACGGTGTAGAGCATTCCGCCTGTTAAAGGGCCTAGACCCTCGGATTTTCCTGTTGAAGAAGATACGCATTCGATCTCTGGGTCCATGTGGCGGTTGGCGAGAGCAATCCGTGCGTACACCAGTGCACCCGCGGTAAGCTGAGGACGGGTCTTCTTTGTGGCGCCTTCGAAAGAAAGTTGTGGTAGAAGAGCAGGCGCGGTATAGTCGGAGAGAGTAACATAGAATAAGTCGGCGGCGCTGCGCTGGACGGTCCCGATGACGAGCTCACCGACGCGAGGGGTATACTGTCGATTGGTTAGCCGACGGTCTACGGCCTGGAGTAAATTCAGAAGCGAACCTTTCCTCGAGCATTCTCTACACGAATTGCATTCTTTTGTCGATCAGTTACAAGCTGGCCAGCTACTGTGGGAACGATGTCGTTGGGAGGCACATGTCGTAGGCCAGGACCGAGCCGGAGAGGCTTCTTAGGATGTGAGGGAATAAGAGACGGATCAATGATGTCGCCTGGCAGTACGAACACCGCATCAGATGCCATGATGGGAAATTTGAAGAGTTAATGGTTCGAAATGTAACAGCAAAAATCCGGAACCCCGATGAGACAACTTCAAAACCATGAGCAAAGGCGGCATGTGGAGAACCGATAACGATAACGTGAATACGTACCAGTGGCCGATCAAGAAAAATGTGGGCGATGCGATTAGGTAGCGGGCAGTTTTTTTTCCAATCTCTGAGGGAAAAGAAAAGAAACCCCACTAACATCCATCACCAACTCGCACTCGCCCTCCAAAATCTTGACACCTCTGAACCTTAACTCGACAGAGGCACAGAGTCCTGACTTTCTCTTCCTTTCCATACGCATTCACAAAACTCTCTTCCGACCGACCTAATGAGTGACAACGCTGGAGCCAAGGGCCCTGAGCCTGGCGATCGAGTTGCCATCGGTATTACCTTTGGTAACTCCAACAGTTCCATTGCCTATACTGTTGATGACAAGGCCGAGGTTATTGCCAACGAGGATGGAGGTATGTTATAGATCGATTTGAGCTGTGCCCCGTGATACTGTCACTAGGCCGCGTGCTGACTGCTAGCTGCTTGATAGACCGACAAATTCCCACCGTTCTGTCTTACGTCGACGGCGATGAGTACTACGGTGGACAGGCCAAGAACTTCCTCGTTCGCAACCCCGATAATACCATCGCCAACTTCCGAGACTTCCTCGGCCAAGAGTACGCGACCTTTCCGCCGCAGTCCCAATTCTGGAACTAAGGACACTGACAAGATGCCTTCAGATTCAAGTCCATCGACCCTACCCACTCTCACGCCTCCGCCCACCCCAAGGATGTCTCCGGCAACGTCGCCTTCTCCGTCAAGGACAAGAATGAGGAAGAGACTTCAACCGTTTCTGTTTCAGAGGCCACTACTCGATACCTGCGACGGCTTGTGGGTTCTGCCTCCGACTACCTGGGCAAGAAGGTCACCTCTGCCGTTGTTACCGTTCCCACAAACTTCACCGAGAAGCAGCGAGAGGCCCTGATCAAGGCCGCCAACGATGCCGACATCGAGATCCTCCAGCTTATTTCTGACCCTGTCGCCGCCGTTCTGGCTTACGATGCCCGTCCTGAGGCCAAGATCGAGGATAAGATTATTGTTGTTGCCGACCTTGGTGGCACTCGCTCAGATGTTGCCGTCGTTGCTTCGCGAGGTGGTCTCTACACTATCCTCGCCACTGCTCACGATTACGAGTTTGCTGGCGTTCATCTGGACAATGCTCTTATGGAACACTTTGCTAAGGAGTTCCAAAAGAAGCACAACATCGACCCCCGAAACAACACTCGCAGTCTTGCAAAGCTTCGCCTTGAGTCTGAGGCTACCAAGCGAGCTCTGAGCCTGGGAAGCAACGCTCAGTTCAGTGTCGAGAGCTTGGCGGATGGTTTCGATTTCTCTGTTACTATCAACAGGATACGATACGAGATGGTTGCCCGCAAGGTTTTCGAGGGCTTTAACCGACTCATTGAGGGTGTTGTCAAGAAGGCCGGTCTCGATGTTCTTGACATCGACGAGGTTATTCTGTCAGGCGGTACTGCTCACACCCCTCGTATTGCTAACAACCTCCGTGGTATCTTCCCTGAGACTACCGATATTCAGGCTCCCGCCACGAGCGTGTCCGCGATCAACCCTTCTGAGCTCCTTGCTCGCGGTGCTGCCCTCCAGGCCTCTTTGATCCAAGAGTACGAGGCCGCCGATATCGAGCAGTCCACTCACCCTGCTGTCACCACTGTCAAGCACATCTCCAATGCTATTGGTGTTATTACCGTGGGTGCTGACGGCGAGGATGTCTTCACCCCCATCATTGCCCCTGAGACCGCCGCCCCTGCCCGTCGCACTATCCATATTCCTACTCCTAAGGAAGGTGGCGATGTTCTTATTAAGATTGTTGAGGGTAACACCCACATCAAGATCACCAAGCCTGAGCCTAAGGCTAAGGGGGAGAATGAAGACAAGGATGAGGACGACTCCGATTTTGATGATTCTGATGAAGAGGAGGAGGAGACTCGGGAGAAGATCTGGAAGATCGGCAACCCTCTTGCCGAGGCCGCCATCAAGGGCGTCAAGGCTGGTGGCAAGGTTGAAGTCACGATTAACGTTCTAGCTGATCTAGGCGTCACCGTCACAGCCCGGGAAGTTGGCGGCAAGGGTGGTGTGCGAGGAAACATCTAAGTCTGGAAGTGCTGGACTCAAAAGCAGGAACTTTGATTGAAAAGCCGCAATGATTTTATGAGTGGGTTTATAAAGGGGGGTTGGCATGCAAAAAAGCACGGGATTATTGGTAGATTCTAGAGGACACAATAGAGGTTTGTCAGGGATGAATTGAATCAAGACTTTTAACATTTACAAGAATAATGTCGAACCATTTCGGTGGAAGCCATCCAGGCAACATCATTAAACAATTAAGAACTTCAGCCGCCTCTTCGAGGCCGTGAACAAGCTCAGTTTCGACGTCCAAATTAGGCTCTCTCTTCACATTACCTGGTTACCATCACCCGGTAATCGCCAAGCTATGAGGTCGTTTCGCATATCATCCTCTCTAACTTCGCGGGTTCCTTTATAACTCACTTCGCGCATTGGGTCGCTATCAAGTGTCATGGTAGACGTCATGCTCGCCATGCTACGCGCGTGGTCGAGGTGGTGCTCATGAATGCGTACACCTTTGCGTCGGTTCGACGGAGTAACTGTAACTGTCGAGAAGCTCTTATCACTCGAGTTACTTGGTGTGCGGCGATGTGAGGAGCCAGCTGGGCCGTTATTTTGGTGGTTGTGCGAAGGTGAGGCAGTTCTGTGTGAGTGGTGGTGATGATGGTGATAGGGGTGAAGGAGGTTATGAGTTATACGGCGAGTATCGCGGGCTCGGATGGTATCACGTGGACCCATGTCGTCGTCATCGTCTTCTCCGTCAGTGACAGGCGAAGCATTATGAGGTTTAGTTTTCCAGCCGTTGCCTCCGCTGAAAATGTCCTCAATGACTTCTTCAGCGGAGTGCTCATTCGGTTGCCGGCTCCACGAAGCAGCGAGAACGCTTCGGTATAGGTCTTGGAGCTCAGCGGCGTCGCGAGGCTTAGACAAGTTGGGGACCGCGGCAGCTATTGCTATATATTGTCAGCGGCACGGAATGATATGGAACGAACCAGTTCAACTTACGCCCAGCGTCATCCTCTATTGCCTCGCTCATGATGCCTCCAATTCCTCCAAAGACGGGAGCCGTTTTCAGAGGAGGAGCTACATAACTCCGTTCGCCGTCGACCTGGATCATGAGGATACTGATCTTCAGCGTACTGTTGACTTTGCTATCCTGCATGAGATATCTCCTCACGATGCCATCCTCGACAACATCTGAATCACGGCGCGGCCGTGATGTACCACCCCTCGTCGGGCTGACACCCATACTGTTACTACGCATGCGACCAGGCGATGCGACATCCTTGACGAAGGCCTCACTCTCTTCCACGTACTCACTCAGGTTAAGGCGAACAATACCAAGGGTGACCTTCTCTGTCAAGCCAAATTCCTGTATGACCTCAAACTCCATGGGACATTCGGTAAGGTTGTTATTGCGGTCTATCGATATGCGGATAGAGGGTATCGCGGTGACAAAGCCCCATTCAACCCTGTGGTTGGCGATAGGGCATTTCTGCGTGCGCCCGCGATGCTCCGCGGTCATTGAGTGAGAGAGGTGCCATTTGACAAAGGCCTGACCAGAAACGAGCGGCACGTTGTTGAGGTCGTAAATCTAGGAATTATAAGTCAAGGTTTCCTCATAGAGTGGCTGGATGTACCTTGAGGTGAAGGTCGAATTTTGGCTGGAGTACGAGTTAACTGGAGTTCAATTTGAAGATTGAGATAAATCCTTACCTTCCGGGCCTTGCCAACTTCAGGTTTGAGAAAGCCCATGTTAGCAAAGATTGTCAGGATATTCCCTCTGTTAATGATTCGCAATGCCTAAGCTACGACTATATGGGTAGGATATAGCGAGCTCGCTTGAGCGTAACTGTGACGGTATCTAATCTTACGACAGACTTCCGTAATGAGATTGCAGTGAGTGAATGGGTGCTGGTTGCAATATCGCCGAAGCTAGATGCCAGAGAATATATATACTAGAAATGGCCCGCGTAATGCACCGGAAATGCGAACCTTGTGGGGATGCGGCTTACTTAAAGAGGCCATCCCCCTCTGGATCTACCTCTGCTTGCTTAGGTTGTTTGGCGTGGGCTTTGACTTTGGCTTTGACTTTGGCTCTGGTCTGCCAGACAATTCCAACTCTAGTGGGCTCTACCAGCGACTGGCCTAACGATGCGGGGGTCCCCTATGGCGCTGTATCTGGTGGAACGGATTGCGGCCGTTTGAACTTGGAATTGAATCTGACCGTTAGGTAGGTAGTCAGCGATGATAAGATAAGCCCGTGATGGAAAGTTGATGATCCCAACGTGAATGATGAGGACATCGTCATATGCAATACCAGGGATCGGATCCCATGATGGTTGAAGGGTGCCCCCTGTGACTTGACGCCACGAGAGATGCACCAAGCAAAGCCACAGGAGGCTGATGGCCATCTTGACGGGATTACCAAGAGTATCTACTTCGTGTTTCTGCATTAATTAAGGGGGAGATACTTCGTACGGAGTATCTTAATTCAAGATAATTATTCAGATACTCATTTTGAGGAGACATCACATCATCGAGTCCTTGATCAAGTACATTCTGGCTTGTCCACTCTTGTCCACTCCTGGAAGTGGTATTATTCCCGTTGTGAGTGAGCCGGTGAGGTACAGTACTACACCTCATTTTCCAGCTCCCTCGCTCTAAAAAGAAACAAGAAACACCGCCTGCGAGTCATTCCTGCAAGGCTCATCGAACCCGACCCGACCAGCTGGACCGCCACCGAATCATATGTTTCATCCAGAGAGGGAGATGGGGCCCGAAAGAGAGCGACCTATTGGAAGTGCCTTCAATGTGTCGCAATAGACGCTCCTAAGTTCGAGTTATCCCTAGCAGGTCCCTTATGGAGTTTGAGTCAAAGCAAAATAGGACATCTCGATACTGGCTCAACCCCCTTACCTACTGGGAGTTTCGGTGATACTATTCCCAAAGACTAGGTGCTTGGCGGGACAAACCCTGGAAAGAGACACTGCGGAGCAAGAGGACTGGGGACTGAAGAAGAGGATGCTAAACTCAGCAAAGAGTCCCCCACAACTCCCTGAAGCTTGGGAAACCGAACCTCTGGTGAATCAGCAGGAGGAGGCTGTAGGCGCTCCTATTATCCCTAGAGTCGCATGGCTTGTGGCAGAGAACCAACTCTGCAACGACGCACAAGTACGAATGTCCCAGAAACGACCCGATGCTGTTATACTTCGGGCACGTCCCTGGAAGCAAGAGATGAATGATCTGTTCTCTCAATCAGACAGGGAACCCGACTTGATCAGCACGGAATCCAATCCACATGCGACTTCACAGGATAGACATCTCGCAAACTACATCAGCCATCAGATCCAGGCTGCCAGGATAGGTTCAACAAGTCATCGGCTTGTCGGGATCCGACTACGCTTTCTGAACATGCCAAGAGGCTTGCGCGTGAGAATCCCGCCCAATGGAACGATTACCTGCATGCGTACCTCCAGAAGATCACTGACCCTGAGGCATTCAACCTCAACCGTGTTGATAATGAGCAGCATGCCCGCGAACTGCTTATTCACGCCGCCAGTTTGACCGCTGCCTTTTGCTGTACGCCGGTTACATTTGGTCAGATCAAGAATCATACTGGGCTCGGATACAACTTTATCGTCCTTGATGAAGCCGCCAGAATGCCTGAGTCATTGTCTCTCATCCCCATGGCGAAATGTCCCGAGGCGTCATTTCTCATTATCGGAGATAACAAGCAATTCGGGCCTGTCGTGGCCACATTAGACCGCAAGGACTGGCAGTCGTTTTTTGGTCCTCAACGTGCAACAAGTTTGTTTGAACGCATTGAGAAATCAGGCGCCCTGCTGTTTACGTTGAAGTCCAATTACTGCCCCCATGGAAAAGCTGCCGATTTCAAGAAAAGTTGATAAAAGGATTTAGGTAACT
>NW_023501466.1:0-73913 GCF_013396195.1 Fusarium tjaetaba
CCTCCAATTCCAAGGTTAACATTCGTCCCTCATAAGGTAGGGCCGCCGACATATCTTCTATAGCTACTCGCTTTGTATTTCAAACTTGATGCGAACTGATCATTTGACACCCGCAAACAACTATCACCTAATATTCAATGGCACTCCTTGATACTTTGCAGGCATGGGCTAGCCAGAATCGGCCTGAGCTTGACCATGGCTATCACTGGCTCTGGCTCGCACCCCTCGTATGTATCACTTGGCTTGTAGCCTCCCGTCTTATTGGAAATGCGAACTACAAGTATCCCAATCCCATCCCCGGCATACCCTTATTTGGAAACACATTTCAGCTGCCTTCCAAAGGACTGGGTCCTTGGATGATGACCATTGCCAGGAAATCTGGAGATATGTACGTTTCTGGTTTTAAAGTTGCTATGATACCTTAGAATGGTAAACTAACGTCGAGTCTTTGAGGTACACAATGAGGTTTGGTGGAACGCCGTGGCTTTTCCTGAACTCTCGCCGCGCTGTTACCGCCTTACTTGACAAGAAGGCGGCAATCTATTCTTCCCGCCAAAACCTGCCTATGGCCCGTGACATCATTTCCGGTAACAAGCGTCTTCTTCTTATGCCTTACGGGTCAGAGTGGCGTAAACAAAGAAAAGCGATGCATCAGATCCTCAACAATACGAAATCGACCGTTTTTCAGCCATTCCAGGACCTAGAGTCCCGTGCTCTCCTCTATCACTACATGGATAAGCCTGATCGCTGGTGGGAGGCAAATGCCCGATTCGCAAATTCTATCATCATGAGTGTCACGTATGGAAAGCGCTCAGACTTGGGCGATCCGGATTTGGCCAACTTGCTCAACAACGCGGAGCGGTTCACCCCCTACTTGATGCCCGGCCAGGCTTTAGTTGACATCGTTCCGGGACTCTTGAAGCTGCCTATTCCCTCATCGTGGCAGCCCTGGCGCTGGTGGGGGGATGCTCTTCATCAATCAACCAAAAGGTACGTCATCCAGAGATACAAGTTCATCAGATACCAAGAGCAGATTACTCACAGTTTTACTGCCTTAGGGGATATAAGAAGGTGTTTGACGACCTTTTGGAGAGACGGAGACTCGGGACTCAGAAGCCGTGCTTCATGACCGAGCTTCTGGACATGAACACTGATGGCGAGTTCAGTACGGAGGATTGCTATTTCATAGGAGGGACCCTTATCGAGGCTGGATCTGACACCACTCGAGTTACCTTGATGGAGATTCTTGCAGCCGCAGTATTGTATCCTGATTGGGTTGAGAGAGCCCGGCAGCAACTCGACTCGGTGTGCGGATCCAAAGCTGAACGCCTCCCGGACTTTGGCGACATGCCGAAACTACCACTGATCAAGGCGGTCATTAAGGAAAGCATGAGATGGAAGTAAGTCCATCGCACCCCAATTTCAAGATGGATACAGGCTTACAGGAACGTCACGACGTTAGGCCGGCTATTGCCGAAACAGGCATTCCTCACTCGCTCATCAAGGACGACACATTCGATGGTTACAAAATTGCCGCAGGAACAGTTGTAACCATCAACCACTGGGCGATTTCTCATCTTGACTACGAAGAACCTGAACGGTTTTATCCAGAAAGATTCCTCGACGAGGATCTGGATGTGCCCACGAAAGGGCATTTGGGCTTCGGCGCCGGTGAGTCTCACTCCATTCCCTGTACTTTGCTGCGAATGAGGAAACTAACAGCTCAATGGGCCGGAGAGTGTGTGTCGGCAACACAGTGGCTTGGAACAACATGTTCATTGCGATGAGCAGGCTGCTCTACTGCTTCGATGTGAAGGGTGTTCCTGGCGAGACTATAGACGTGTCTGCCAGTTTTGACCTTAGGTATGGAAAGGCTCCCTTCGGAGTTATTATTAAGCCTAGGTCGGAAGAGCATCGCCAACTTATAGAACGTGAATGTGCCAGTGCGGCTAAAATGGAGGACTAGGGGCATGACAATGAGGCGGGTTGTAAATAGAAATCATCTAGTCTGTTTAACTTACATCATGTCGATTTCTATCAAGCAATGCTGCACTGAGTGCACATCCCTATGACAGTGCCCCAGGCAGAACTGGGTTTTTGATTGTGAGGAGGCCTGTGGATATTTATTCTTTACCGCCGGAATGACGTCGAAAAGGTGCGGGGAACCCGAGGTCAAGGATCTGACCCCGGTCAGTTCTCGGCCATGCCAAAGACCGTGATTCCGTCCTCCCCAGACAATCGACCCCGATTGTTATTCCAGGACTCACGACCACACTCAGCGGCATTTGGCGCATTATATGGGAACAATTCCCCTACAAGGTTGTGCTACCTCATCTCTCTGGTCACTACCACCAAATCCCCCCCCTCTAAGCCCAACGCGGCTACTGATATGCAGGTTCTAAGTTACGCAGACGTTAGCACTATTCCTACCATTCTTAGCAGGAAAGTCATGAAGCGCCAGGTACCCTGCGAGTCTCAAGAAGACAGCCAAACACCCAGAAAAAGAGGCTTGTCGAGTCGACCTCCAAGGGCCTCTAAAGCATGCCAGGCTTGTGCTGCTTCCAAGATTCGATGCGACGACTTCGACATATGCCGAAGATGTATAAAACGCGGCGTTCCCTGCATTCGTTCAAGTCAGGTTCGACAAGGCCGCCATTCCCGAAGCGAATCTAGCGCTGGGACATCTATCGACACGGGTGACTCTTACATCTTATCGTCGACCACAAAAGACTCTACTGGAGCAGTGGCAACCGCGAATACCGGCAGCGGAGACGAGACCGGGACTGGTCTGGTATCGGCTGATGGTAGTCTTGGCCTTACTTTCGATTTTCCGAATTCACCGAATCCACCAACTTACGAGCGACCATTGCAGGTGAGTAGAACGACATCACGGTTCGCTTTGGTTCCCATGTTGATCAATTTTAGCTCTGCAGTGACATCCAGTCTGCTGACATCATTGCCGGCGCGATGCCAAGTGACACCACGGAATGGTTAAGAAACTCCTCGCTTGATGCCGAATTTGATACATCATTTCTTCCTCTCCCATTCCTTGACTTCTCCGGATGTTTCGACGATAGTTTAATGAAAGACTCAACAGCCACGAGCTCCAAGAGCTTGCCGTCCGAAGGTAATGTCGACTTCGAGGAGGCCGTAGTAGCCTACAGTACCACTCTGGGAAGCTGGAAGCCTACCGATGAAGATTACTTAGCTTCAGCAAAAGCCTATCTCTATGTTCCCATTGACGAACACCTCCAGATGGGGGAAGGCTTAGGTCCATTTAATCCCTCTGTAATCAGTGGATCTCTGCCGGTTGCAAGAAGAGACGAGATCATTGTTGCCATGATCGACGTGGCTCAGACGACTCACTCATCACAGGCGATTCGAGTGTTCCCCTCAGCCGAAACGTTAGACAAGTTCCTCAAGGTATTCCTTACCACTCAGGAAACCAATACCTCAGCCTTCATCCACATTGCGACTTTCGATCCATCAACTTGCAGTTTACCCCTTCTTATAGCATGTATCGTCGCTGGCGCCGCATCATCGTCAAGGACATATACCCGCAAGTTCGGGCTGGGACTGTTTGACATGCTACGTCTCCACCTTGCAGCATCGGTTAGTTACAAAATGCCCGCCGGCAGGTCTATTACTGGTTCAGGATTTCGGGAGGGACTAATCAGGTACTAGGGTGAACGGGAAAACACACTGACCCGTGACCTGTCGTATGTTCAGTCGCTTATGATACTGTCGGAAACGGGCCTTTGGAGTGGTGATAAAAGAATATCTGAGATATCTGATTCCTTGTCAGAGATGACAGCACATGTGACCAAGTCCCATCTGCAAGTACGGATTTCTTAACTAACGGGCGACAGATGTTGCGACACGCTGGTCTGTTTGATCAACATACCTATTCTAACCCAAGCGTCATGCTAGACAAGCCATCCAGCAAGTCAGAAGAGGCGTGGAGAAGATGGGCACAACAGGAGTCTTTGAAGCGGTAAGTGCTAACATTCCCGCTGGCCAACAAAATCTTATAAGCAATCTCAGGACAGTCTTTCGACATCTTCTGCAGTGCACACAGCGATCGGTCATAAGGAACGTCGCAGCGCAGATGTCTCCCCTTGATGTCTCGACGCCTATACCGGAAGATTGTCGGTTCTGGTATTCAAAGTCGGCATCTGAGTGGAAGTCCCTGTACCAGAACCATGGACCTCGTTTTGCAGAGCGCAGAATGACGATTACCGACTGTCTTTCTGATATTCGATCGATCGACCTACTCTCATCCTTTCAGGCCTCCAGTCTCGCCAAGTTATCGTTACTATACTCTTTTCTGTCGCTTCTTGTTGCAGATCATCGCCGAAGAATGATTTTCCGCAAAAACGAAGACTCTGGTTGGTCGTTTACTGACTTGAGCCGATCACCTGTTGATTCAGATATGGTATTTCTATTCGATGAGCTACGAGAGGTGGTCGAAAGAGATCAAGATAGCGTAGAATCACCTATTCTTACCTTCATGGTGGAATTCACCATGCTCTACTCGGCCATGCCCAGACATCTCAGAGAGAACTTTCTGAATAGTGGGAAGCAAGCGTCTGCTTCTGACATATTTACCCACCTTCAGGAATGGCAACAGAGTCGTGCCAGCAGGTCGGCAATTTGGCATGCGGGTCAACTTATCAGAGCCTGCAGGAAGATCGCACCGAAGGAACGCACAGATTTCCACCTGGTTGCTGTTTACCACTCCCTATTGTGCCTCTGGACCTGTTGGGCCGGTAGCAGAAAGAACTCGTCAGCCATGGTGCGTCCGATTGCACAAAACGTTGGTTTGCCGCCAGTTCTACTCAATGGACCTGAGTCGGTTGAGTCTCAGCGATGGATTAGCCACAACCATGGAGTTCCTTACCTGACTGGACCATATGACACTAGTGGAATATGTGATGTCATACCTGGACTGGTTCTAGTTGATCCTACTTATTCGGAGGGTAATTTATCCAAACTCCCTTTAGTTGATGTACTAAATGAGTGCTTCTCAAACTCGATAACAGGTAGAGCCATCCCTATACTGCAACACATTTCACTTGTTTTATCTAGCTTAGAAAGGTTGTAATATATGACCTAAGTTATGTTAAGTCTTATTGCAGAGTTTTAGTTCAAACCCTTCTGTTAGAGGTAAAATATAAGAGACAATTCAACGTGATTACTAATAAATTTCATTACTGCCGCAACCCCCCCTAGCTAATATATTTAGAAGTTGAATACTGCGTTCTTATCTTATCCGCTGAAGCTAAAGACCAATGATTCCAACGGCCGTTATTCCGTAGGCCCGTACTCCCCAGGCGCCGCGATACCGACTATCACGGACTGGGTTTAGCAGCCCCAACGGCCCGCTATAAGGATCAATAGTTGTCAATAGTAGCAGTTCGCTAACCCGAATATTGATCACGGTTCCTGAAAACAGTAAATCTCGACCGTGATTCTGTCAATAGTTTGCCAAAGCTGAGTCGAGTAAAGACTTGGCGAGACAAGGGGTCCATACATAATAAAACATCATCGCACAATTTTGTTTGAGGAGGTAAGCTCTCACTCACTCTTTTCTTGACCAATTTTGTGGTCTCGCTTCAACATGCAGTCTATTCTTGTGTTTGTAGGCCTGGCCCTGGCTGATTTGGCCGCTGCTGGTCCTTGTAAGCCCAGTGGTCCAACATCTGCATCTAGTCTTGCGGTCACATCCTCCGTCTCGACCGACATTTCCGAAACATCCGAGGTTCCCAACCTGACCATCCCCCAATCGACAACTACAACCCAAGAGGTCGACATTATCATCACCAACGCCATCGACGGAGGAAGTTTCGCCGCCCGCAATGCCAACAACCCGCCCAGTGGCCTCACAAATTTCGGCGCGTCCGGAAATGCAGAGTTTCACGAGGGAGGCTGCTACAAGGCTGATGGTAGTCGCGATGATGGCTGCGCTGCATTGACTGCTTCTGGAAACCCAGCTGGAAAGCGAGATACGGGATCGTTTGCTAGTATTTGGCAGACTATCAATTCGCTGAGCATTGGATCTCAGAATACGTACACTGTTCAGTTCTACTATGCCGTTCTTTCTGGTGGTAGTCAGGATTGCACTGTCACCGCGGCTTTGGGCAGCAGACAGTTCTACTCGCAGTCTCTGTCATCTGTTGGAACAAGCGTGTCTTGGACGCATGTTCTTCAGCAGGTTGACGCAGAGTCTGCTTCTGCTACCTTCGCCATCTCCATGACTTGTTCTGGAAACGGTATTTCTGTTATCTTGGTTGACTCCATTTTCATCTCCAACCAAGTCACCCCCGCCAACATTGGCAACTTTGTCCTCGACTTTGGCGCGCCCGCTACAAACCTAGTTACGACATCCGAAACATTCACCGAGCGAACCATCGATCCCGAAACAACCTCTGCCAGTTCCTCATCTGAAGTCTTCACTGAGAGAACCATGCCCGAGACCACCACCACCGCTCCCCCCAACACAGACACTACACGTCCCGCCCAACCCACCGAAACAGCCTGCAAGCCAAACTGCGGCCTGCGCAACGGCTTCGACAACAACCCCGCATGGAACTGCAGAGTGTACGGCCTCTATAACGGCCTGACATACCAACTCCCCAGCCAAGACGGCGACGATGAGACGAGACCTTGGTACGATGGCCCCGAAGACTGTGCCGAGATCTGCAAGACACTGCCTGGGTGCAAATCAGCGGGTTACATGTTCGCTCCTCGGAAGTGCTTCTTCTCAAACAACGTTGTTACTCCTTCCGAGGTTCGCAATATGATGGATGATGGTATTGATGTTGATTGGTATAGCATGGATTGCTTCACGTGCTCTTCTTGTGACAATGGAGCGCCCGAGACAACTGCTCACAAGACTTCCACGCCTGTTAACACCGATACTACTGTCGCCCCCGAGTCTACAACCTTTACTACCCAAACCTCTGACAGCTTAACGACTACAACATCCTCAGCTGATAATTGCCTCTACAACCGTGGTCAAGAATGCGAGTTCGACCGCTTCACAGACCACAGCGACACTGTCTGCATGTACGGCGCCCTCTTCACCGGCACAACATGGAAAGAGCCCCGCGCAGACTATCCCTACCAAGATACCGTCTACCAATGCGCCGCTATCTGCCAAACCCTCAAGAACTGTGAATCATCTGCCTACTTCCAGACCGAAAACCGCTGCCTCTTCACATCCAAGAAAATCCAGCAATCCGACATGGAAATCCACGAAGATGCGCCACAGGACCACGCCGTCTGGAGCCATAACTCCTGCTGGACATGCCCAACCTGCTCCGAGACCGCTACCCTCCCCGCCACGAAATACTGCTCGTACTCGCAAGGCGATAGCTGCCGCGCTGTATCTGGCAAACCAGCTGCGCTGTGTGATTACCAGGGCTTCTGGGAGGCGTATAACCAGTGGGATCTTGACACGTACCCTGATCAGAGCTCGCCTGAGAAGTGTGCTGCTATTTGTATGGCGCTGGATTACTGTGTTGGGTCGGGTTATAAGGATGACAGGTGTATGTTTTCGTTTAGGGAGCTTAAGGTGGCGGATTTTAGGGATTGGCCTGATCATTCAATGGATGGGACTTGGAGCGATAACTCTTGCTTTGAGTGTCCTGGTTGTACTGCCTAACAGATGCAGTAGTAGCAAATATTCTTCACCGTATAATAATTATTTAATTCCTCCCTCGGAGATCTTGGATTCCTTTATGGTTATATCGTAGATAACCCATACTGAATCCCCATAATGGCATTGTTCTCTCATCAAATATGAAGAGAGGTCATTCAGTATTAGTGTACTCCCTCGAGCTCATCGTCGGCGTCTCACCACGCCTCAGCTGGGCGAAACTGCTAGCAAAAGCTCGACAGAATCCACGCCATGCAATCTGCGACACCAGCGTCCTCTCCAAATCTCGAAGGAAACGAACGCAGTGGTCAGAGCCATCCAGTAGTCCAACTCCAGTCAAGTGAACGACATTATCGCTACCATTCCCAATCCATTCTTCAATAGCTTCTCCATCTTGTAATTGATCAAGACGCGTAATCACCGGACGCGTTGGAGTTGAGCCCAACGATGTACGTGTCTCATTATAGCAGTAGATGTAGCCCATCGCCACGGTGAGACTGAGCGCATCATAGCACGCAAGACGACGAGAACTCCGTGTTGTTTTGAAGATGCAGGTAGCATGCCATAAACCCTTTCGTGCCTTGACACCATTGTTCTTGAAGAAGTCATTGAGATGCATTTTGGACTTCTTCATCTGTTCTTTGTTGGTCTCCCAGCCCGTAGCAGAGTGCAACGTCTCAAGCGGAATAAGTCTCAGAATCGCAATGACATGAAATATTGTTTCTGTAAAGTGTCCAGGGTTTGACATGTTTTTCAAGGTCACTTGTCCAATCGTCGTGTCTAGAAGAGCATTTTCGCTTCTACTGATGTCAGGTCTGGGAAGCGAAGGGACCGGCGCCTGTTGAGTATCGCTATTTGTTGAGGAGTTGAAGTATGATGCAAATGATGACTGTAAGAGCTGTGAGTTGCGTAGCCGTCGGTAGTAATTTCTGTCGTCAATGTAGAGTTCGAGAAGAATGACTTTGGCGGTAAAGGCGCCTGGCTTCGGTTTGCGTCCTAAAAAAAGATGATGAGTCATATAATCGACCTCGATGCCAGAGACAACTACGATACCTGTGGAGTTTTCTTGCCGTGACTTCCACTCTGAAGCATCCCGAGACTGCCATAGCGTTTCAGGACAAGGCAGTTGTCGCGTCGCCTCGCGGAGGTTGAAGACCAGCGGAGTACCTAGAAAGATATGGCTCAAACACTCCAATACACGTACGCAAGTAACTATACGTAGTTTACTCTCCTCTGTAATCCATTTTTGCCATACTTCTCCAGCATGGGGCTCAGTTTGAGTTGACTGTCTGCGTTTGTCAGCCTTGCCAAGAAGATCCCAGCACATCGTCGCCAGGCTACTTCGCTTGTGCTGCAGAACTACCTTATCTCTATGCGAGCCTGAGAATAGCCATAGAACATGCAAGAGAAAGACAGACTGTACTGTTACTATGTCAACGTTTAATATGTTGTCGTGTACCTGGGGTTGAGGGTTAGCTATCAAGTCACGAAGAGCATGGTCATCTGTGACTCTACTTACAGGTAGTTCAATAGCGCGGGCTAGTAGGTCACATAACGAGGAGTTGTACTCTTCTGCGCCTTGGATTTCGGAGTAATGACTTCCGACTGCTGCTACGGCTAACAGCAAGACCCATGGGACATCTGGGTCCTCAAAGCGAGATGGGTGTAAAAATGGGAACTGACAGTCAAAGTACTCAAAGTACAGTTCTACAAACGCGTGTAGGATATCCCGAGGAATGGCTGTCGGTGTTTGGTCTCGCCGTTGTGTCTTGTAGAAATTTTTCAACCCCTCTACAGCATCTTGAGGTATCTCATGGATATGCCCAAAGACTTCAGCCCCAGCCATTTGCAGACCAATACTCTCTGGCTCTGGGAACGGATGGCATGGCTGCGTGAAAGCGGAACATATGTTTTCCGGAGTTAAATACGCCGGAGCTTCTACCGTCTGCTGGGTTGAGGTTCCGTGATGCACTTCGTCTTCATGAGGATGTGCCATATCGGGCAGCTCAAGTGGCATCTCTAATTCGTCCATGAACCACGGAAAGGAAAGATGGGCCATTGACGAGTTCCAAGGCATCCATGAATCAGTTGTCATGATCCCAAGACTGTCAAGTCTTCCGTCGAGGGTAAAGGTATCGGACAAGGTTGGCCAGCTTGAAGAAGTATCCGGAAGTGCGGTGTATATGGCGCTTGATGCTATTGTCGGCATTCCACTCGTATCAGAAGGGATAGAAGGAGGATTATCCCATTCTTCTGAAATCTCATGAAGGTCACCAGATATAAAAGCCTCCTCCTGCAAGTCTGCGCTTTGAGCTGTGAGGGGCGATGAAGCAGAGATCTCTTGCCCTCGAGATGACTCTCGCACGATTGTAGTTTCACCATCATCACGTCGTGCACTTAACGCCCTCTCAGGATAATCGCACTCTGAGTTGCGAGTCTCGCATCGCGAACAAGGATGACCTCCATCACAGCTCTGCTTCGACCTCGAACAAGGGAGACAAGCTTGACCCCGCCGGCGACGACGTGTTCTAGTCGATCCAGGCTGATTACCATGCAATGATCTGTGACGAGTAAGTGTATCACTACGATGTGTCAGCAAATATCTCGTCTCTCCGAATATGGCATGTTACTGGACCTGCGAGAGAAGGACTTGGAACAGATGTTGCACTGAAAGGGTTTGAGGCCCGTGTGTCGTAGGACGTGTCGATCACGGTGCTCACGGCGCTGAAAGGTCTCTCCGCAATGATCACAAGACAATGTATTCTGCTCCATAACGAATTACCCCGTTGCGTTACCGATATGTTTGCCTGGGAGGAGAGGATGGTTATGGTGAGAACCGACGGGACGGGATATCTCGATAAAGGTGGGGGGCTAACGGTTTTTGGGCGATGGAGTGTCTTACCCCGCCGGCCCCGCTTGGTCCAGGGTAATTGTCGGGAAGCGACAGTATTAAATGAATGGGTAGAAGTTATTTAGCTAGAAAAATGCCATTCTTTGACTAAGTACTACTATTGAACAAGTTATGCATCGGAGTGGGAAGAGCTAACTTTCGCGTTTTAATAAAGACAAAGTAGTGAAGCTTTTCAAGCGACAGGCCCAAACATTTTATCGCAGAGAACTCACACAAGCTTACCCTCGATAGACATCATGACTACCCTTGAATGGTTCGGTTTGTCTATACTCTCTTTACTCCAGAGTCGATCGGTCACTGACTCAACAGGCGCCACGACCTTCCGAATGCGTACCCGAGGTGTCACCATCTTCCTCGATACCTGGTTGGACAGACCCTCAATCTTGAAGACTTACCTCTCGGTTGATGATGTCCAAGAAGCTGACTACATCTTCATCTCGCATGCCCATTTTGACCAGTCAGTATCACTGTCATAGTACAGATTATAACACTAACGAGTCAAGCCTTCCTGGCGCAGATCGAATAGCCATCAAAACTGGCGCCATCGTCATAGCCAACAATGAAGCTATCAACCTCCTTCGAGAAGCCGGCGTTCCAGAACGACAACTCCTCCCCGTTCAAGGTGGCGAGCGTATTCCGTTGTTCACTCGCGAGACTTGGAATAAGGCCAATGCTGACTCGTCATTGCTCTGCCCCGCTCCTCCTGGTGCACCCCGACGTCCACTGGATAGTCTTACAGCTTTCTCAGTTGATGTCTGGCCTTCACTGCACTGCATGATGCCTACAGATCACCCCGAAGTTATAGACACAGCAACTGTATACAGAGGCTCAGCGAGTCCCTTTAGTTGCACGCTTGATATCACCATCGGCATGAAATATGGTCTGCTCAAGGTCGGTGAACTAATTCCGCCCGAGAATCTCACACCTGGTCATCGCTCCTTCATCGAATATGTCTCTGATCGAAAGCGCAACGTATTTTCGCACAGCGATGGCGGGCAATTGATGTTCAACTTTGTCATCGGTGAGAAAGCATTGCTTTGGAGCGCACATCTCGGAGGGTACGAGGGAATTCTGCGAGATTTACAGCCAAAGCCTGATATTGCGATAATGGCAATTGCTGGAAGGGCTAATCTAAACGGAAGACCCTTTGATGGGTCATCGGCTGAGTTTGCGGCGTTAAAGGTTGGGTGGCTGGGGAATCCGGCCCAGGTGATCTGGTGTTTACATGATGAAGCGTATGTAAACCTGCCCGAGAAAGTGTTGAGCGAAAGATTGACTGATGTATTGCAGATGTATCCCGCCTTGGAGGATCAAGACTGAAGCGGCGACGAAGGCGGTTGAGGCGAATGGCGAGACAAAAGTCCTGACGATGGACTTTGTTAAGCCCGTCAAGCTGGACATATAGCTTGCAATTAGTAATTGGCGTCTTATAGAACTCAATGCTACACTAGATCTTCAGTATAAACTCAATGCACCAAGGATGCTTACACTAATGACTGTACTAGCATGTCGCGTCACGTATCAGAAATTGTAGCATCCTACCAAACTTTTCCCCATCCATGATATAGCACTACACACACTTCGTCTATCCCCCCTCGGGGGGCAAGAAAACACTGAACCTTGATATAAGGTGTTAAAATAAACTAAGTAAAAAGTACCCTAAGCTTAAGCTAAATTTACCTAAAGATTATTATCATTTAGGGTCAAGGTCCTGAGTTTTCTTTCCTCCCCTAGCCCCCAAACGTGGACTTTCTTTTATGCCGCTATTCTTTTACCGGCCATGTAGATCTCGCGACAAGAATCGAGCCAAGTGTCATGAATCCACTGAGGTAGTTGGTCTGGAACCATTAACCTTACTAGAAAACAGCGGCATCATGGCCTAAGATAAAAGAGGAATAAGAAAGCTTGCATCAATCATGAGGTCGGACCCGAAGCTTTCTTCAGCTCTAAAAATAACCTCTCAAGCTGGGTCCAGCGGAATCATGCCGAGAAAGGCGCTGGGATAAGCTTTGCGGCTGTTTTGTTTTAGACATGCTGCACGTAGACAGATTCTAAGCGGTTAGACATTTCCAACTGACAGCTACTGTTGTACTTAAGCGAGAGGTACGTGATAGGCTGACATTAAGCGAGCCATTGAGTTTCAGACTAGTGGCATTCTGTCAAGTCTAAATCAGTTAGTGCGTGCTCTCGTTGCGTGGATCCTAAAGACCCTTGTAATGTCGCGCCGTGCCCTATAGCTGATGTGACTCTGAACTTGTATGATCTGCAGCTTCAATTACATACATCCAACTATTGTCATTACCAGCATGACGTTTTTCGATTTTTCATCAAACGGGTTTTCCATGTTCATCAAATGGTGACAACTCTAGGTGTTTTCGACTCTGGTGGATAGAGCAAGCCACCACTCACACGCTACGCAATTTTAGACATGCCAACGGTAGTGAAAAGCCCCTTCGAGACCCCAAATCATCAGTTGTTTTGACGGATCTTCGGCATACTGAAGACGGTCGTTGCGAAGCTGTGGCGGCCACAGATATTGGCTTTAGTGCAAGCCACGCCGTTCAAATGAGGCGTGATAGGCTGACGGTTGGAGATAACGGTTTGACAAGAACCCGTAGCCGAAAGATGTCTAAGCTAATGAATAAAATCATGAGTGATGGGCGCCACCATTGGTAAAGGGATGCCGACACCCGTGACGCTGCAAATGTGAATATTTATTGTCAAAAATGCCATCTTTTGTCCTGTAGTTACTGACGATCTGCTTGTCGCTATCACTCAGCTACTATAATCGATATTATCGTAATTATAGTAGAATTATAATATACAGATAATTTAACGTAATATTATTAGAGTTTGCAGTACGCCGGACTGGATAACATGTCGCCTGGAAAATTGGTCTAGTTCCTAAACACGAAGTTGATGGAATGTAATATAAACCTTAAGACCAGATTTGGGCAAAGCTCAGGGAATAATAAATGTCTCATGAAGACAGAGAATACGAGAAAGAGAAAAAAAGATATAGAGACCCTAAGAAGTGTTATTCAATTGTACTCTCCTAATTGTATACAAGTTCCATCTTTTTGTCATTGAATGCTGGCTTACACACAATGAAGCTGCAAGTCGGACTTTTCGCCCTCTGGGCCAGTACAGCAATGGCAGGAACCTGCCAACAGGGCACCACTGCAGGCCCTACCACCGTTCAGGGCGTCGACTTTGACGTTATCTGCGGTAAGGGGTTAACGGGTACATCTTACACCACTCAAGCTTCTCAAAATGCCGCCACCATTGGACAGTGCATGGCGGTCTGCGCAAATGATGCGTCATGCGTTGGCATTGTGTGGGATAACATAACCATCTGCTATTTGTACAGCTCATACAGTGCTACGACCAACGACTACACCGATATAGCTGTCCGCGTACAGCAAACCACCTCGACATCCGTGGAACCATCGACGACTTCTTCTGCTGCTGCGTCGGCTACATCATCCGCAGCACCGCAATGCCAAGCAGGCACCTATACTAGCTCTACCGACAATGTGCAGTTTAATACTGCTTGTGGAAGACATTATGTTGGCACTGAAATCTCCACTGGCGCCGCTGCTGACTTGCAAGGTTGCATGGACATGTGCGCAAGTGATTCAAACTGCGTTGCGGTATCCTTGTCATACAGCGGTAATGGCAATATCTGCCACCTCTTTGCTCACATTGACTATTCAACACCCGATGCCTCGTGGGATCTGGCTGTTGTTTCATCGCGCCCATCTTCGACATCTTCAGCAGAGTCAACATCTTCAGCTGACTCAACCTCCGAGGCGGCCTCTTCAACGTCTTCATCACCTCCGGCCTGCCAGAGCGGTACCGTTAGCGGTTCTGTCAATCAGTTTATAATCACATGCGGTGCCTCGCCGAACGCATACAATACGCTAACTAGTCTTGGAGCTGGATATACACTGCAGACATGTTTGCAGGCATGCGATGCTGATAGTCAATGTGATGGTGCAACTTTCTCGGAGCAAATGGGCTACTGCGTCGTATATAGTGGATCGTTGTCAACCACATACCCAACTACAGGCGGTGATTACATTTACAAAATACCCGCATCATCGTCGTCATCCTCAACCTCTTCAGACGACGCAACCTCAACAACTTCAACGTCAACATCTTCAACATCGTCAGCCGATTCGACCTCAATATCGTCAGCTGATTCAACCTCAACATCGTCAGCTGATTCAACCTCCGAGGCACCCTCAACGACATCTTCAGCACCTCCAACCTGCCAGAGCGGTATCTATAGTGGTACAATCAACCAGTTTGAAATCACGTGCGATACCGCGCCAAACACATTCAGCTCAGTAGCTAGTAAAGGAACAGGATATGATCTGCAGACATGTCTAGAGGCATGTGACATTGACAGCCAGTGCGATGGTGCAATTTTCATAGAGGGGTCTACGAGGTGCCTCGTATATGGTCAGCCCTCGGACTTGTCACTCACTCCAGGCACTGATTATATTCGCAAAATACGCCCAATATCGTCATCATCAACATCCTCAGACGGCGCAACCTCAACAACTGCGGCAGTGACGACCACAGAGTCTTCAACTGAATCCTCTACATCTATACCGTCTACATCTGCATCATCTACATCGTCTTCGTCTACATCGTCTTCGTCTACGTTTTTGTCAGCTTCATCTACGTCTTCTTCAGCTTTGCCTACGTCTTCGTCAGCATCATCATCTACATCTGATCCCTTTTCAGTTTCTACCACATCCTCTACATTCTCTACAGCTACATCGTCTACGTTTACGTCTTCCACCTCAACAGTCACATCTTCGTCAGCTACGGCATCTGCATCTACGTCTTCCACAGGTACACTTTCTACAACTACCTCACTTACAACTACATCATCCACTCCATCTTCATCCCTATCCATCTCTACAACTTTGCCGACATCATCAGAGCCCATCTCCTCACAGTCCACGTCACGGTCCACGGTGGAGTCCGAATCTCAGTCTACGTCTCTGTCTACATCTCTGTCTACATCAAACACTATATCTGAGTCTACTCTGACGCCTACAACATCAATCTCTGCGGGATCTTCTCTCCTTTCGTCTCTTCTCACTACCACTACAACCTCAAGTACTGAGACCTCCACCATCGTGACATCTGGCAGTACCGAGAGCCCAAGCTCCGAGACGTCAACCAGTGAGACAAACATCTCTTCTAGTTCTACAGCGCCAGAATCAATTCCAAGCAGCTCCAGTCAAACTACAACAGAGACAGAGTCTACAGTACTATCCACCCAACAACAGACCTCGACTGTCACAAGCGCTCCACCATCGGGATCTTCAACTTCACCAACCTTGACTACATCGACAACTTCATCAACTCCTTCCACAAGCCCAAGAAATATCCAAGTTCTTGAGGGTTATGACTTTATCGCCTGTCTGCGATCCGACGAGGGATTCCCAACCTTTACGGAGGTAGCGACCCAGGCCGACATGACCACAGAGATCTGTGTTAAGCTGGGTGCTGGTAGCATATATGTTGGTGTCTATGAACAGTGAGTGTTTTGACAATTAAGAGGACTCAAGCTAACTCTTCATAGGACTTGTTACAAGGCTGATTCCCTGGCTGGCTCTGAAATTGTCGAGGATGCTCGTTGTAGCCTTCGATGTCCTGGTGATTCCGGTCTGTTCTGTGGAGGCACAACTGGCGGTGCAGGCAGACGCCGTGCTATTCCGTCGAATCGCCTCTTGACCATTTATCGCCAAGCAGTCTCCTCTTCTTCCTCTTCCTCCTCCTCCTCCTCCTCTTCATCTTCCATCTCTTCAAGGGCTTCAGAGGCCTCAGGAACAAGGGCGTTCTCATCAACATTCGTGTCGATTGCTCAGACAAGTAAGAAGCAATCAGTCTCCTCTTCTTCAGTATCTTCTCCAGGAACTACAGTATCCACGACTATTTCAGAGTTAAGATCAATCCCTGGCACTCCATCTCAAAATACGCCCGGCCCTATCCGAACCATTCGCATCACCGAGGGCGTCACTTACACAGAGATTGTGGTGGCAACGACAGTAACCACTGTCACATATGTCACTATCAACCCAAGCCAGCCAGGAGTTCTCATCACTACTTGTATACCGGTAACTCTGGAATACACTCCCTGCGGCTGTGATCACCAAGAATATCCACCAGTAGATATGACCACCATTATCTCGCCATGCCACGCCTGTGGCGATCAGGGGCAGGATGTTGTCACGATGGTCGTTCCACTTGCTGCTTGTGAGGGAGCCGGTGTGAACTACAACCCTTCCGGTTGGATCGCAGGTGAGGCTGGGAACAACGGATACCCTGATAAGATTCAAGGTCACCAGATTTACACTGGCAGTGAAGGAGATGCCAACTCCCAACCTCAACCGACACAGGGCCAGCAGAACGGCGAGGGACTGGGTTACGGGAATGGACCTTCAGGTATTGAAGCCGCGACTCAAGCACCAGGAGGCGGCGCGCAGAACAAACAGCCAGCCAACCTCCAATCAACACAAGGCCAAAAGAGCAGCAAGGGACCGGATTATCAGAACGGACCCTCAGGTACTAAGGCCGCCACCCAGGGACCAGCAGATGAGGCACAGAACAAGGAGACAGCCAGCCCCGTGCCGGCACAAGGCCCGCAAAATACTGATCGACCAGGTGGTGAGAACGAAGGATCCTCTGTAGCAGTCCAAACTTCGCCAGGGGATAACAACAAGAACCAACCAGGTATCCCAGCATCCAAATCCGGTAATGCACAGAAACCCTCCAAACCATCGCCTCTTCTCAAGGGTCAGCAAGTTTCTTCAGAGGGCCTCACAAGAGAAACAGGCGTTGTTCCAGCGCCTCAATCCAACACTCCCTCTCGTCCTTCTCAATCAGTACCTGTCAATGGGCATAACCCAGACATGTCCACGACGTTCGCTACCGAGGTTGAAGTCACTAAAGAGGCTGGGGCATCCGAGTCGACACATAGCCTCAGTTCTTTGGGACATGGTGAGGCTTCATCTGTTCCATCGACGGTTTCTTCGTCTGAAGCATACCGATATCAGATCAGTTACTGGGGTGTGATAGTCGCGATAGTGGGCTTGGTACTGTTACTTTAACAATGTGTACTGGTTTAGTTGTGCTTTTTTCTTTTCATCAGACTTGTGGCTAGGGGCGTGATTCAGCAGAGAGAACTTATCTATTTCGAGAATTAACAAGATTTTAATTGTTTTAGTCCAAGTTGGTCTGGTCAACCCATGACGGCATACCTAGGATTAAGAATAGTTGGCGTGGCCATCGATCCGTCGGACCCCTCCGGAACGGGATTTCATGAAATGTGATCGTAGCAGGGCGGAGGCTAATAACCACGTCCGATCCTTTCTTATTAGCGTGGGGCCGTAAATTGCGAAGCATCGAACGCGGTTTGGCTGAGTACTCTTCCCCTCTCAGACCATGTCTCCACAGGATCCCCACGCGGCCCCGTCGGCTACAGGCTAGATACCGTGGGGAACTTTGCTACGCTGGTGTGCCTCTGCCGGCTACTAATCTCGAGCCTCTTTTCCCCGCGGATCTAGTTGCTGTTAAGACTACACTTGCTTGGTAATCTTCTTCTATCGGCTCGGTACGGGTGCAGACTCCGTGATTCCGGTTATCTGTCGCCAAGATACGACAAAAGCCCTTAGCAACTATGTGTTGCTTCAGAACCATTGTGAATCCATCTTGATCGATATTCTCATCACAAGTCGACCAAAGCACTGGATCGTCATGGCCCAAACTGAGAGTTCCCTTTCATGCTCTACCAGACCAGACATGGACCTCGAGGTATCCGAAAAGAGTCCTCAAGTCGAGACACTACCAGAGTCTCAACCAGTATCTCCCGTCACCGAGACTGAGTATCCTGAGGGAGGCAGGGACGCATGGCTCGTCGTACTCGGGGGCTGGTTCGGTCTCTTCTGCACCTTCGGTCTAGTAACCTGCGTCGGTGTGTTTCTCGAATACTACCAGACCGGTCCTTTGACAGATTACAGCCCTAGCACGATTAGCTGGATCACGAGTCTGCAGGCTTTCTTCCAAGTTGGTGGTTCAGCAGTCGTAGGTCAAGTCTCCAATCACATAGACAGTTTAGAGAACGAAACTAACAACGCGGCTCGCAGTGGGGTCGTGTCTACGATTCATACGGTCCTCGATATCTTCTCCTCATTGGCGCACCAGTATACGTCTTTGGCATATTGATGCTCTCGCTATCAACCCAATACTACCAGATACTACTCTCCCAAGCTTTACTCAGTTCAGTGGGGTCAGGCGCCGTGTTCACTGCGTCTCTCACATCGACAACATCATGGTTTCGAAAGAAGCGGGGAACGGTCTTTGGCATAGTCAACTCTGGGTCCTCAGCCGGTGGTATAGTGCTACCCATCATGCTATCCCGTCTATTCAGAAGTATTGGCTTCAGCTGGACTTTGAGGGCTGTCGGCTTCATGTTCTTGGCATTTATGGCGATGTCGTGCGCGTTGATCAAGTCGCGGACTCCCCCGAAACCTCGTCCTTTCGCATTTTCGGACTATCAGAGATGTTTCAAGGAGCCAGTCATGCTGTTGACGATGCTCGGTGGCTTTCTCTTCTTTTGGGGGATGTTTCTACCGTTGAACTACATCATCATCCAGGCAAAGGCGAGCGACGTTTCGTCAGACCTTGTCCCATATCTTCTACCACTCATCAACGGTATCAGTTTAATCGGTCGCTTGACAGCTGGTGCCCTCGCAGATATCATCGGGCAGTTCAACTGCATGTTGATAATCACCGCATTTACTGGCATCTTGACTTTAGTGCTTTGGATTCCAGGCAGTCAGAGCACGGGAGCTATCATGGCATATGCCGTTGCCTTTGGCTACGGTTCAGGCGGCTACGTGTCTATCTTCCCTGGCTGCGTTGGTCAGATCAGTCCAATTGAAGAGATCGGTACACGAATTGGAATTGCGTCACTTGTTAATGCATTTGGAGCTTTGACGGGTAGTCCGCTTGGTGGTGCGTTGATCTCGGATCAGAGCGGAAGTGGGAATAGCTTCATGGGCTTGCAGTTGTTTTGTGGGTGCACCATGATTGCTTCGGTGTTTTCATATGGAGCTGCACGCTATCTTCAGGCTGGTCCGAAGTGGACGAAAATTTAGGGATCTATGGTAGAAGTCTTTCAGACCAAGATGTCGTCAAGATCGAGATTTCTAAGAGTTAGATGCTTCATTCGCTAGTAATGGAAACACATCGCAATTAACATATCAATTTCTCTGTGTCTTGTAAGCTAATTCCGTACCTATTTTACAACGATCACTGGGATAGCCTCCGATAGCCGTCATTAGGAAGCTCTGCGGTGAACTTATGCTGGCTTCTGTAAGTATCAAAGGCTAGACGATGATAAAAATGGGAACCTTCAAGAGAGGCGCCGTCTAATAGCATATAGTCTCACTAGTGATCTTTTTCGATTAGGTGCGCGACACGAACCTGCAAAATCTGGACCCTAAGCATCGATCATCGACTATTGGTAAGTTAAGAACCTTAAAGATACACAATGCATTTCCTCCTCAATCCTCCTATCCATGTTCATCAATGAAGCTCAGGAGCATCATCCCTTGGCTCCCATCCAAACATCCTAAGACAGCTCACAAAGCCACTAACCACGAAGAGCATCACCCGCAGACCAATAATTATCCCACGCCCAGTCAGACTATCCAAGTCCGGTAACTACCAAATCGTCAGCTTCAATATTCACAATATGAGCGGGAGTCATACCTGTTGGTTGCTACTCTTCTTGACCCATTCAAACGCCCTCGGCATCATAGCTTTCTCATACACTGCCAACTGCTCACTCACCTGCTCATCAGTCACATCTCCATGTGCGCTCTTCAGCTTCGCAAGCTCGAGTAATGGGCCAAGTGCATCCGCTGTATCATGGATCGCATTATTCGCTCCCATTCCTCTGGACGGCAGCATCGGGTGGATGGAATCTCCGATGAGCCAAACGCGAGGATTTGCAATGCTTGGATCTGCCTTGTTCTCGCTCTTGGATAGGAGTTGTTGTCTCCAATTCACGGGCGTGTCTTTCTTTGCGTATCGCCATGGCGTCGTCATGATAGCGTCGTCATCGACAGCATCAACCAGCTTGTGAAAGCCGGGATGGAAGCCAGCTTCGTCAAGCTTTTTTTTCATCAGTCCCTTCTTGTCTTTGACTTGAGGGAGTTCCGCTGCTTCAGGCCCAGTCGTCCATGCCATGCCGAGGAACAGAGAAGCTTCGTCCTCGTCGTAGTTCTTGGGTCTGAGGATATCCGTGTGCTCAGACTTAGAGGGCGATAAGGCTTCTGGTAGATATACAGCGGCAAATACCATGGCCTTGGAGTTACCGGTGTAAATAGTTCCCTTTTCGAGAAGCTGTCGCGGCAATGTCTGTAGTACAGACCAGGGTAGATGACATTTGCCCAAGTAGCCACCGTGTCCAGGCGTCACTTCGGTGATGATATTGTTCAGTCCAATCTGCTTGTTGATCCGACTTCCGCTTCCCTCTGCAGATATGAGGACATCGCAGTCGTGATGTGTATCGTCGCTGAAGTGAACCCTGATGCTGCTCTGGCCAGCTTCCTTTCCTCGAAGTACTTCATACCTAACATACTTCTTACCAAACTGGATAGCGTCCCTCTCCTTCAATGGCTTTTGGAGAAAGTTGCGAAGTCTCGTTCGTGCAATCGGAGCGCTCTTCTCATAAATAGGAGCTTTACTCAAGTCGATCAAGACCTTCAGATCGGAAGGGCTGAAGATGCAAGGAGCAGACGACACGACGCCTCCAGACTTGCCGAAGCAGGGGAGTAGGCTTTCGTATTGTTCTTCTGTCAGACAGGCTTTGAAGCCAATGAGTGCATGAGCTCCAAGACGAATTTGGTAGCCACCTCGTTCTGAGCCAGCTTCATCGCGTTCGAAGACGGTCACGTCGATTTGACCATCGGACTTGTTGATGAGGCCGTTTGTTAGACATGCGCCTGCGAGGCCGCCGCCAATAATGACGACTCTGATAGGGGCCATTGAGCGACAACGAGTCTTGAAGCGTAACGATATTGGAGCTGTTAAGGGTGTAGATCATATAAAACTTCAAGGGAACAACGAGTTCGAATTTCTATACGGACGATAATTACAGCCAAATGGTTCTAACACCATCCACCTATACTCAGTATTGAACAAGGACCAGGTCAGTCGACCGCCGCATGACATCGTCGGAACGGCCCCGCCATAGAGTTGTCTGTCCAGATTTGGTTAGTACCCCGCCGGTTCCGCCGGCCTCTCGATCCACAGTCGAAGCATAACAGATATCGCCAATGAAGAGTCACAGCAACAATGAGGGCTAAAGACTGATTGTTAGTTAAAGCTTATGACATCTCACCGGGGCAAGAACGAGTGCTATGCTTACACTTATGGTCCAGCTCTCTGCTTCTACTAAGCCTGTTGCTTTGACATCAATATTGAAGACTATAGAGTTCGAAGTGACGACTTTCGATAATTGAATAATTATTGTTGCTCTTATAAGAAATTCTTACAAGCCGGGATACACTTTGATATGCGACGCGGACGCATACTACGGGATTTAAAGGACAAAGAGGTAGCCATGGTACTGGCATGCATGATATGGGATTAACCCGGAGATAGACGGGTAATTGAAAGATGAACAAGGGTGCGGGATCAGGAATGTAAGAAGGAGACGGTAACGAATCACTAACTGAATCACTAACTGAATACTGAGATGCTAACAATGTGATTGGGACCAGTCACAGCACGTACGTTAGCTCGTAGAGAATGAGGAGGTTCTGACTCGCTAAATTGACTCGGTGATCGACGGGGTAGTCCATCTCGGGCCGAGACGATAGTTACCCTGTACGGACCCCGCTTCGTATTTAGAATGTGACCTCTTGACTACCGAGCGTGTCTTATACAAGCAATTGCCATCTCATACTTACAGGATTCAATTTAGAAGCTACCTGTATCATTAGAATTTGTATACCCATTTAGTTCTACCTCACTTGTATTACCTATCAGACGATGCCAGCTTTACCGCGGACGGTGGCTGTTGTCCACACCCCGTTCTGGAACGAGTCAGAACAAGAGTCACCAGAAGAAGAAGTGCAAGACGTCTTCACACCAAGATTTATTTACTTCTCGGGGCCAGACAAGAGGGGTCATGATTCCCACGACTCGCGACGACGCCACCGTGAACCGAAGAGAGATTGTCAGTCAAAAGTACATAACGGCTTCAAGCAACTTGATCAGTGCTCTTCCCAACCAGAGGCAAACCGGCTAAAGCGCTCTCCCGAGTCTGCATTCTCAAGTCCTTCAATGACTTGCAACTTCAACATGACTGATTTCGAGCGATTCATACTCAGTGATACCGGCAAAGAAGTGAAGCAAGATATCTATTCTTACTACAACATCACCCAGCCTGCGAAACACACCGATTTGAGACCACGGAAGAGAAAGAGAGTGGATGGCGTGACGATGGCTGATAAGGAGATACGCGAGTATGAGCGCTGGGTTTTCGGCACGTGGGAGAACATATTCTCAGGGTCTTATTCGTATTCTGGGTAAAGAATTAGTTATCCTCCACATTATGTAATTCCGTTGACATGTAACATTATTCTCAATCTATGTAGTTGACTTTCGCAAGTTCCGCCTACAAGGTTAAGCTTTCGCGTGCGAATGCGGTGATGAATAAGAACACAACCCCCCCACCAATATGAGCTTTCCCAGAACCTTACGTGCACGTTGACAATTCTCAATCAATTGCCTTTGAAACAGAAACTCAATTGCCTCGTTAGCTTACTGTTGCATTGCTTCGAAAGGATGATCTAGCCTCTTCCAACGGCGGGCAGCTTGACAGCTCGGGATACCCCTCATGAGCTCTCGGTACTCGGGCCTTTAAGTCAAACCCGTTTCATTTCCTAAAGCCCAATTGGTCACTTTCGTCCAAATTATCAACTGTCAATTCTTCGTGTGAACTCTAAATGCTGCAACTACCGAGGTCGTTATCAAACCGCTTACCGCTAACTGGATTAGCTCTTATTTTCGTCTCCCCTGTCTTAGCCTGACATGGCCAACGCTTTGACAGCATCTCCTCTTTACCGTAAGCTTCCCCGCAAAAGTCCTCAAGCCATGAACTAGCTGGAATGTCCGTGTCAGATAGTCTGACAAGACTAGACGAGGTTTTGGGAAGCAAAGTACCTCTTTTCGCAACTGATTCCCAAAAGAGTCTAGAGCCGGGATTCCTGGTAAACCTTCGACAATGAATTATCTGATCACTCACCAATTGTCTTTTTGTACAAGAAGAAGGTCTCAGACTCTTATCGGTGACGTGAACTCGCTGATACACAATCCAGACCACTCATATCTACTATCTACTCTAACATTCTTATCATATTTGTTGCAGACCAACCCGGCCTACGATGAAGTTCTCTTTTTTGAAGGCACTATTGCCACTTCTGACCTTGGTCGTAGGAGGCTACGCCCAATGCCCTAAGCAAGTCACGACCTACTCTCCCCTTCTCTCCCTCGGCCCCAGCGATGTCCTGTTCACCTCTTGCGCATCTGGCGCCGACGGTCCTCGTGTCAACCCCATCAACTCGACTACTTTCGATTGGTGGTACTTTGACGCCGTCTCTGATGATGGCGAACACGCCCTGACTGTCATTTTCTTCACCTCTTCCTTTGTCGGATTCAGCTTCGACTTGTTGAATGCAATCGACCCTCTGAATGTCTATGTCTTTTACAACAATGGTGGCGATGGCTTTTCGTTTCCCATTTCGTCTACCTCTGTCACGATCAAACTCGATGGCGATGGAGCGACGGGTGATTGGAAGGGATCCGGTGCCAAGTTCGAAGGGGCGGCAGATCTGAGTACCTACAAGGTCACCTTCAAGAAGACATTGTTGAACCCATCCGTAGAGGGCACCTTTACGCTGAAGTCTGTAAGTTTACACCATGGAATGGCCTGCTGGAAAGATGGAAGTAGCTGATGATGGACTTAGCGCGGCCCCGGTCACTATGTTTGCGGTCCCCTTGAAGCTGGCCAGAACATGAAGGTTCTCCCCAACGTTGGCTGGGTCAATGTCATGCCTGCCGCCGACGCCGCAGTTGACGTGAAGATCAATGGGCAAAACATCAAGTTTACTGGTAATGGATATCACGATAAGGTATGTTCACAGCTGCCCGTCCCCAAAATCTGAAAAAACTAACTAATGTCTTCTACTCAGAACTGGGGTGACGCTCCTTTCCTGGCCTCGCTGAACGGCTGGTACTGGGGCCACGCTACCTTTGGCGACTACAACATCGTCTTCTTCGACATGCTCGATAAGAACAACGTCGAGAAGGTCGGCGGTTATGTTTTGAAGGACGGACAGGTTGTAGGAAATACATGCACCACGGGCCTTCGAGTCCGACCTGTCGGCACGCCATATCCACCCACTCTGGGTTCGACCAACCCGACTCAGATGACGCTGAACATGACTCTGGACGACGGCACAGAGTTGGATGCTCTTCTGACTGTGAAGAAGACCCAGATCGACATTGAACTCTACAGCAGGTGGATTGGCTCTATTGAGGGAACTGTTGGCGACTATTCAGCTTCGGGCTCTGCCTTGTGGGAGCAGTTTAAGGTTGCTTCATGATCTGAGTTCGATATGGTTTCTTGTGGTGGAAAGAGTTAGGGGGATAGCTTGTTGGGAATGAAGGAAGAGAAAAAGTAAATAGAAAAAGATAAAAAAAAGAATAAAAGTACAAAATCCACTTTTACCTAAACTACCCTATTATCAGTACTATTAAGTTAGTTACTCTGAACGTTAACTTTGCTAAAAGCAATATGTAAGAATGTGAGTTGATTTAGTAAGTACAGAGCATAATCCGAGCCTTGGTGTTTATTACTCAACACTAAGGCCTCCCTCAAATCGATCCCTTAGACTATTCTGAATACATCCACATAGTGGCTATAAACGTGGTCCAGTGTTAATAATACTCTATTCTTTATTATAAGTACATCAAATACTTGACGGCTGCCTTTAAGGTTGAGGTTCAGGCTGCAAGCACAGGTAATGAACGAGATTGTATATTGAGTGATTCTTAAAGCTTATGACGTCTCAACGAGACAGAATGAGAATGTATATATGTATCGCGTTACATTAAGCGTAGTCAAGCCCTCTAACCAGAATACATAGCTAGTCAACCCGTTCAGTGAGCAATACGAGCGGCAATGCGGTTAGTCATGTACTTCTTGGTGTTTCCAATAAAAGCGCATGCTACAATAGCACAAACGCCAAAAGCAATGCTTGTCAGCCACACATATTTCAGCGCGTATGCGTATCCCCAGCGACTGCCAATAGCTGCAGCCTCCAGAATCTCAGGAGTGACGCCAGGGACAGAAGTTAGGGCAGAAGGCTCAAGAATGTAGGCAGTGACAAACTGGGTGGCGGAGGTGAGAGGAAGCCCTGCTTTGATAGCATAGTCGGCGACGACGTAGGGAAGCTTGGCCTTGAGCTTATGGTAAAAAATGTTATAATAGATGCTGTAACCGATGGAACCGCCAACGACACGGATCGACAGCGACAGGGCAACACATGTGGCGATGAGTTCGTCTGGTCTGAGATGAGAGCAAGGCAGTTAGTAAATGGGCTTTAAAGGAGACCTCGAGGGGAATACTACTTACGCAACGGTAATAGCAACGGTTGCCGCTGGAACGAGGACACCGCCGACTCCAATGCCAGAAAAGACGCCAAAGATATAGATCAAAGCAGGAGTGTCAGGCGTCACCGCAGCTAAAGCTCCTCCAAAGGCAGTCATCATAACGCACGAGAAAAGGAGCAGCTCTCTAGCATTTCCTTTGAACCACGAAAGTGCACCATTGATGACCGTGGCGCCTATGGTGATCCCCAGACCAGATGCCAGGCCCTTGAGGCCGACCTGAACAGGAGCCGGATCAAACACAGTCAAGGCTTCGAGCGGGTAGAAGTTGATGGATGAGTAAAAGTTCAAGCCGCCTACAAAAGCCACCAGGAAGGCTACTGCGACGACGCGTTGGCCTTTGAATAAATCACCTGGAACCATTGGACACTTTGCGAACTTGGCCTCCCAGATGCAGAATGCGATGATCAGAACGATGCCGATGAGAAGAAGGCATAGGACGTAAGCTGATGACCAAGGATGGGAGTACCCGCCGGCCTGAAGAGCAACGAGGCTGTTTGACTGTGTTAGATCAGTATTGGCGGAAGGTATTTGGGAGACACTTACAAGAGAGTCAGGCCGACAATGGACAAGAAAGCCCCGACGTAGTCAATTGACTTTAGAATCTCCATCTTGGATAGTTCTCCGGCTCTCTTATGGGATTGGGGGAAATATGTGAGAGCCACCACGGCAAGGCAGATGCCGTTGTATATCCTGTGTTCTTATCAGCCCATGTTCGTACCAGATGCCATCGCAGAGACCTACAGTGAAATCCACATGCCCCATCTCCAAGTGTGATACTTGCTCAAGATCTGGCCATACATGACGTACGGAACAAACGGAATGACGAAGAAAGTCACCAGTGCAAGGTAGAAGCCGCGCTTCTTCACAGGGACGAGTTCCGCAATGCTACAAGCACACAAAGCAGTCAGCAGACATCCAAGGGAAGCGAGGAGACTACTAACCCAGCAAGAGCGGTGAGTTCACCAACAGCAGCTCCAGCACCAGCAAAAGCCATGCCAACGACCGCCTGACCAAAAGTATGTGTCGTGCCAACGAGAATAACACCAATGAGGATGGTCACGCCGCCAGCGAGCGAAATGTAGCGTCGACCGAAGAGATCTTGAAGATAGCCGACAAAGGGTGCCACGACGGCGATGGTCAGCGTGTTGGCGATGGGTAGCCATGACGACTTTTCGGAGGATCCGATGTCTTTGACTATGTAGGTGAGGGAGCCTCCTACAAAGTAAAGCGGAATCTGAGCGCCTACAAAATGAGCATGGTGATTTGTTTGAGGGGTTTGGGATGGTGACATACCTACGTATAGTCCTGCAAGAGAGATGGAGGCAATGGCATGGCGCCAGGTCCAATCAACAACTCCATCGGAATCATCGCCCTTGACGGCGTGGGCGTTGTAGTTGAGGTCGACGGTTAGAATACCGCCGTGTTCAGCCTTCTCTACCTGCTCCGAAGAGGGAGTATACTGATCGTCTTCTTGGGACTTGGTCATGGCTGTTCATGTACACTGGAGAGATGAAGGTGGAGAAAGGATGGGGCACATAAGATGAAGGGTCAGATTAATGTATTATAAATGTCGTACAAAATATCCTGTTTTCATTTATCATCTAGTTTCGCAGCTTAAAGCTTGACCTTATAAGCAGCATTCCATTTAACTACAGAGTAGGTGAATGCTAAACATTAACGCCGTATTGTGTGCCAAGGTGTCAAAACGCGGGGACCCCAGATAGCCCAGCTCAAGAAGGCTAGTCTGATACTACGAGAGTTGACCCCCTGAAACGCTCTTTGGGGTATGGACGCGGGGCCCCGCACTCTTGATAGTCAGCCATTTCTACTTTAGGCATAAACGTAGGAAACTGCCGAACCAGCCGCGGCTCGAGTCAGATTGTCCGTGTCAGAGACTTGGGAGTGTTGACTCCGACAATCTGACATGGACAACTACGCTAGCACGGCTGGGGGATCGCCTCTCAGGGCTGTGACTTGTCCTATCTGCCAACAGTGACTGCTTGTTCGCCAACGGGGATTCGGGGGGAACAAGAGCTTGCATGTAATTAGTCGGATGAGGCAATGGCCATCCACGACTCGGAGCCCTGTAGCACCCCGTAGACCCGCCTGTCATGTCAAGCACGAATGCTACATGCCAACTGTTACACACACCAGATAGTCCTGAACGCTGTTTTGGGTCGTCCATTCGTTGCCTGGCTATTACCACTGCAGCACGACTCGCAGAGCATTCGGGCTTCTCAATGGGACCGAGGCTGTAGATATCAGACCAATACCCCCTCCCAGTCAACCAGGACTTTGTTCTGCATCGACCTCTGACAGAAACCTTTGACATCTGAATCAGCAACCGCCTTGCTATCATCGACCATGACACAGTCCAAAGCCACCAATTCTGAGGACGAAATGCGAGAGGCCTGGGGTTATCGATTCAAATGGACCAAAGACCACCAGACCCCAGAGCAGTATGACCATCTAAAGCACTCTTGTGATACACTGGGCGAGGAGTGTGCGGTTCTTCTGAATGAAATGTATCCGCCTGAGCGCAAGAGTCAGCAAGACAAACAAGACTCCAATACCACATCCCCTGACGGAGCAAAGACTGAGACTCGGGCTCCGAAATGGCGGGATCTATACGAGCTGTTCGTCGAGCATCACACAGAGCATCCGAAGCTGGAGCAGCTCTGGGACGAGGTCAACACCACGCCTGACTGGGTCGACTGGGACCAGATCGCACGCGGCCAAGATGTCCTATACCGCTACGGTGGTGCTGCCTTTACAGGCCTGACATACCAGTCGCTCGTCGGAGGCACAGCCGGCGCTCGAGTCGCCGAGGTATTAGGCCGCACGGGCGGGTTCAACGTAGACACTGTCTTCCGCCGTATGCTCGAAACAACAATCTACTTCGTCGACGTCACCGAAAGTGTCGACAGTCTCAAATTCGGCGGTCGTGGCTTTGCAAGCTGCATGAAAGTGCGCTTCCTCCACGGCACTGTACGCCGTCGTATCCTCCAACTCGCAGCCAAGCGCCCTTCTTACTTCTCTGTCGAAAAGCTTGGCATCCCCATCAACGACTTGGACTCCATCGGCACCATCGCTGTCAACTGCGCCACCATAATCTGGCAGTCCCTCCCACGACAGGGTATCCATATGCGCGAGCAGGAAATGATCGACTACGTTGCTCTGTGGCGCCTCATCGCTTACTACATGGGCACACCGACCGACTTCTTCTCTTCGCCGGCCAAGGCGCGCGCTATTATGGAGTCTCTGTACTTATACGAGTACAACCCGTCGAGCAGGTCGCAGACACACGCGCAGAACATCATCATCGCCATGAGTGACACGGCGCCCAGCTACGCCAGTAAGCCGTATCTCGAGGCCACTGCGCGCTGGCTTAACGGTGACCCCCTTGCTGATGCTCTGGGCATCGGTCGGCCTAGCAAATACTACACGGTGCTGGCAGCAGGGCAGTGTGCGCTATTCATGATTGTCTACTATACCTGCCGCGATATCCCAGCTCTGGACCGCGCTCAAATCGCGGCGTTTCGTCGAAATGTTAGGGACTACATCAACAACCCACAACTCGGCCTGGATCACCGCTCTGCCTTTAACTTCAAGTACCTGCCTAGCTCTGGCGAGTCCAAGGACAAAGACAAGGGCAGGAGTCTTGCTAAGACTAAGAAAATGGTATTTTGGACTGCTGATCGTAAGGCGCTTGCTACGCTGTTGATACTTGTAGGCACCTTAGTGGCTGCAGCCTGGGCCGCCCTTCATGTTGTCAAGCTTGGAGTCAATCTCCTTCCTTTTAAATATTCTTATGTATCTTACTCGCCTTAAATAGTTATTGTTTTTATAGTAATGCAATATATTTTCCTTTTCTTTAATATACGCAATACCACCCAGCTATGTACATCATCCAGCACATAGATGTAATTTATCAAAATCCGAATCACATAATGTCTTCACGAGAAATAAAGCCCATATACTGAGAACCCTTTCCTTTTGGAAGAATTTTAAACAAAACTCTTAGGCTTTTTCAAGCTGCCTCTGTTGTCGACGAGTAGGCAAGGTCGAGAGCGTCTTCTACCTAGCTGCATTTCAGGCTAGAGCGCTTGCAAGCTATTTCCAAGCCGAGGCTTCCCCCGCACCACGATGCCACTTACAGTTTACTAAGTCACAAGGGGTTGAAAATCCCGGTGTGCCGGCCGCGGTATACACTGTTACAGCAGCCTGTCAAGAGGCTAGTTTACCGAATCCATGTGCACATTTAAGGCACAACGGTTGATACAGTGCTCAGTACACTACTTCCTAGAAAGATACAGAAAATAACGGCCAATCGACCCTGTTCCTCATTGAAGCAATCAGCAACGCAATACGACTAAGCAAGTAACCAGCGGTACCGATAAACATTACGCCATGACAAGATCGGATGTGGTAATCATCGGAGCTGGATTCTCCGGTAGGATCCAACAAAATCAGTGACTTGGCTAAGATTCGAGGAAACTGATTATACTCAAGGGATCTGCATGGCTATCAAGCTGCTCGAGGCCGGCATACGCGATATCGTCATCATCGAAAAGAGTGCAGGATTCGGAGGAACGTGGAAAGACAACATATACCCCGGATGTTGCTGCGACAGTCAGTTCATTCAACCTTACACGGAGAGTGCATACTAACTCCCTGGTCTCAGTTTTGTCACATCTGTACTCGTATTCCTTTGCACAGAACCCTTACTGGTCTAGAGCATATCCAGAACAGAAAGAGATCCTTGTAAGAACACATCCTTCTATACCCCCTAGTTCTCCTGCTTATCGTGGTTCACCAACAGAGCTACATTCAAGACGTCGCCCAGAAGTATGGCCTGTACAAATTCGTACGCTTCAGCTCAGAAGTCACGGCCGGAGAATGGAACTCCGAATCTCATGAGTGGAACGTCGGCATCAATGTCCTAGCTGGAAAAGAGGCTGAGTTCTGCTCGAAATACACCATCAAGGCGAAATTCCTGATCGCGGGAGTTGGTCAGCTGAACGAGCCATTCTGGCCCAAAATCAGCGGCCAGGATGGCTTCCAGGGCAAGGTCATGCATTCTGCTCGCTGGGACTGGAGCTATGACTTTCGTGGCAAGCATGTCGGCATAATCGGCAATGGTGAGCCCTTGGTCTTTGAGCTATGGCAAGAAACCGAGTCTGACGTTCTTTAGGAGCTACCGCTGTTCAAATCGCACCTGAAGTCGCAAAGGTTGCTTCTCATTTAACCGTCTTTCAACGATCACCCAATTGGTTAATGCCAAGATTCGATGCGGAAATTCCAAGGTGGAAGAGGATCCTGTTCGATCATGTGCCTGCAGTTCTCAGTCGGGTAAGGGCTGAGATAATGAATGCTCGCGAATCCTACTATCAAGCTGTCAATCACGCCGATTCCTCCGACTCTTTTACCATGACCGCGACCTGTAAACAGCACATGCAGACCCAGCTGCCTGATCGCCCGGATCTGTGGGAGAAGTTAACGCCAAACTATCCGCCGGGCTGTAAACGCATTCTGCTCAGCGATGATTACTATCCTACATTACGACTTCCGCATGTTAGCCTCGAGACGCAACATATCGACAGAATGACGGATAGTGGCGTCGTTGTGAGAGATGGATCACAAGAGAAAGATATTGATCTTGACCTTGTCGTCTTTGCGACCGGATTTCAAGCCAGGAACTTCCTGCACGGGATTAACGTGCAAGGCGTGGGTGGCCAGACTTTGAAGTCCAAGTGGGAAAACGGCGCATCTGCTCTCTACGGTGTCACGGTAGATGGCCTGCCAAACTTTGGAATGTTGTATGGGCCCAACACGAATCTGGGCCACAACTCTATCATTCTCATGATTGAAGCTCAAGCCAGATATCTCGTTCCATTGGTGACAAGAGTCTTGAAGAGCAGAGCCCGAGGGGGTCAGCTATCTGTCATGCCCAAAGCACTGAGGGTCCAAGAATGGAACAAAGACCTGCAGAGCAGTCTAGGAAGTTCTACCTTTGCTGACGCCAGGTGCAGTAGTTGGTATAAGACTGACAGTGGAGTTGTCACCAACAATTGGAGCGGGACTGTGGTGCAGTACCAGGAATTGTTGTCCAAGGTTGACTGGTCGGACTATGAGCTTCAGGGAGACGGGATGGAGAATCTTCCGACTGGCAAGGAGCGGATTGGTCGTGTCGTGGAGGAGACGCTGCTTAGTACGAAGCAACTTGTTTCGGTGACAGCTTTGGCGGGGTTGGCAGCAGCAGTCTCTGTCTATCATCATCGTCGGGGTTCTTTGCTGAAACACATTCTGTAGCCGTTGAGATTGCCTGTTTTTGATGCGCAAAATGGCAGGCATTGGCATTTTATATGTATCACCTCTTGGTTCGGATTCCACTTTCTTTAGTCTTATTGCACTTTACTTAACGTGCCCGAACCGTCAGGTCATCTGGCCAGTATGGGTTGTCCACAAAATTGGTCTTTGTACACCTCAGCCTAAAGCTTAACCTTATAGGCCGCCGTCATCCATAGGTACACCTTGATGTATTCACTGAGTTATCCATGACGACTCGTGTTCTCAGCTATAAGTCTCGACTGTAAATGAAACATCTACCTCACACCTTACGTATCATGCTTACTAGTACCTCCCATCAAGTCTATTGTCAATATTGTCCCTTTCGCGCTTCTTAAGTAGTTTTATACCAGTACTTGTCATATTCTAGATACCCTATCGTCTAAGAAGACATACCCCAATTTGATCAAGCCAGATCAATGACAACTCTTCCACGAAGCTTTCCTTGTTTCATATCTTCAAACACCCCAGTCAAGTCCTCCATCTTGCGCACCTCCACGTGTGGCTTGATAATACCACGAGCAGCAAAGTCAAGCACCTCAATTGCATGCTGCTGATTCCCAACCGCAGATCCTACAACTCGTAACTGCTGTGCAATCATCTGCACCGGCTTAGCTCCCGCGATCGGCACCTCGTCACCCTCGACCATTCCAACGCAAATCACAGTTCCATTGAACCGCAAGAAACTCATGGATTGTGCATAAGCTCTTGGTGAGGCAGTGCATACAATAACTGCGTGAGCGCCAAGACCACCGGTTAAACTCTTGATCTTCGTCGTCATCTCCTCGTCACTTGAGAAACCCCTCACATCGACAAAGTGCTCTGCGCCAGAACTATGCACGATATCAGCCTTGCTGCTGTCATCGATGCCAATGATACGTAGGCCCAGAGCTCTGGACCCGAGTTGGCAGGCCAGGTGACCTAGGCCGCCTCCAGCCCCAGGGATGACAACCCAGTTGCCGGCTTTTGCTTGACTTCGAAGCAGCGCAGCGTATACCGTCACTCCAGCGCAGAGCATCGGAGCAGCTATAGCCGAGTCTAGTGCTTCTGGTATAGGCGTCACATATGCAGCTGGTCCAAGGACGTATTGCTGAAAGGTGCCTGGGGTGAAGTAGCCGGAGATCTGTTGATTGAAGCAGAGACCATCTTCGCGGACAATGCAGGGTTCTGCGACAACAGCTTAGCTCAGAGTAGACGTGGAGTTTTAGGTGTTACATACCACATCTTCCACAACGGTTTGCGATCCATTTGATGCCAACACGATCTCCAATCTTGATGCCTGTGGCGTCAACTCCTGGTCCCAGTTTCACAACTTTGCCGACACCTTCATGGCCGCCAACTTGGCCCTTGGGTGTTGGAGCAGGAAGTGATGTCCACTGAAGTGGTGTCAGCATTCTTATCAGTTCCGAAGTACATCTCCAGGTACAATGATACATACGCCATTGGTCATGACAGCCAAGTCCGAGTGACAAACGCCGGAATGCGTCCTGTGGAGGTTAACAAACCACTCAGCTGACGTCTGATCTTGTAGATAGCTCACATGTTTATCAGCACCTCACCTGGTCCTGGCTCCGGCGTGTCCAATGTTACGAGCTTGGTGGAGATGGAGCCAGGGTTATCGTACACCAAAGCTTTGTACTGCTTAGGGATCTCGGGTACCTTGATAGCCATTGTGGAAGTTTAAAGCGTACGTTCAACTGAAACTGGAACTGTTTTGTGATCAAAGACCTGTATTGAAATGCGTTTGGGGTCTTGTTGCTTCCTTTTGCTAGCCTGTGCTGACTTTGTAATTGGGACGAAAGATTGATCTTTTCCAAAAGGCTACTTTCTAGTAAAGAGATTTCGGTTTCTCAATACAATGTGATTGTAAATTGTAGTGTGTCGAGTGTGACAAGCCAAAGCTTCAGTCAAGATTATGTTTTACGAGCTGCCTCGGTCCATCCAGCGGGGTAGGTCACCAGGCAAAAGTCCAGTCGTGTCAATCATGCATCCCCCGCATTGCCATTCCTGGTCACGTTGACGTAGTGCGAGTCAGAAATACCTACTCATTACTAAAGGAACCGAGGGTGTATGTGTAAAAGTCAATAATGTGCCTCGGGACAGAGCTGTCATCTCGAAAACGGTACAATGCTGACTAGATCTTGGGAGCGAGAGGATATAATTGTTTTCTAATAACGAGATGAATCTGTCAAGTGGCCCGCATGACAAGTTGAGTTCATCACGATCCTCCCGTCTTCCAGACTTCTACTGCCACATAATCCAGCCACTACGACGTTCGAAATGCCACTGACCACTGAAATCACCCTACCAGATGGCAAAGGCTACACCCAGCCTCTAGGCCTGTATGATAGTGTTCTTCCTGTCTATGATGTATCCGTCTAAACTACAGTGCCAAGGTTCATTGACAACGAATTTCGTGAAAGCAAAAGCGGCAAGACTTTTGAAGTTGTAAGTTGCTTTCATATTAATTCTGGCTGCGCTGGCTGATGATCGACGCCTTTACACAGGTGAATCCTACGTAAGGGAACAAGAACCACGCAATCCCTCCATACTAATGCCAAAGGCAGCACCGAAGAGGTCATCGCCCACGTCTCCGAAGCCGGGTCCGAAGATGTTGACTTGGCCGTGGCCGCCGCGCGACGAGCATTCAAAGGCTCATGGCGCACGACAACCCCCGAAGATCGAGGAAAGTTGCTGCGCAGAGTAGCCGACCTGATCGAAAAGAACCTCGATCTGCTGGCCAAGGTTGAGACGCTCAACAACGGCAAGGCTCAGCAGTGGGCGATCGGAGATGTCGCGCACTGCGTCTCCGTTTTTAATTACTATGCTGGTTGGGCCGACAAGATGGAAGGGAAAGTCATTGATGTTGATACAGAGCGCTTTAACTTTGCTAAGCGTGAGCCGGTACGTCCTCGATGCCCCCCATACCCCAAATGAACAACTGACTTGGCATAGTTTGGCGTGTGTGGACTGGTCGTCCCATGGAACGCACCTCTTGTCCTCATGTCATGGAAAGTAGCTCCAGCTCTTGCAGCAGGCAACACAGTCGTCGTCAAAACATCAGAGCTAACGCCACTATCTGCCCTATTGCTAGCTGATCTTTTCAAGCAAGCGGGAGCACCAGCCGGTATCTTCAATGTCGTCTCAGGCTTCGGCCATGTTGCCGGCGCCGCCCTTGCATCTCACATGGATGTTGCGAAGATATCATTCACAGGCTCGACTACCACCGGGCGCGCTATCATGCAGGCGGCAGCCCAGTCTAACCTTAAGCCTGTGACACTTGAGCTGGGTGGTAAAGGTCCTAATATTGTGTTTGATGATGCAGACTTTGATGCAGCCGTTGAGTGGGTTACGTTTGGCATCTTCTATAGCTCTGGGCAGGTCTGCTGTGCTGGCTCGCGCGTGTACGTGCAGGCTGGGATTTATGACAGGTTTATAGAGGCTCTTAGGGCCCGGGTAGCCCGCATTTCAGTGGGCGATCCGTTCGACATCAACACATTTCACGGATCGCAGACCTCCAAGGCTCAGTTTGATCGAATTCTGGGGTACGTTTATCTATCTCTTTCTGCGTTTCCCTGTCACTCACAGTTATCAATAGATACATCAAGAGCGGTGTGGACGATGGTGCAAAGATCGAAGCTGGTGGCTCTCGCTGGGGCGCAAAGGGCTTTTTTATCCAGCCAACGATCTTTTCCGGCGCCTCTCACGATATGAAGATCATGCGCGATGAGATCTTTGGGCCGGTGTGTGTCGTCTCCAAGTTCGAAACCCAGGATGAGGTAGTTCAGGCTGCGAATGCAACCTCATATGGCCTTGCAAGCGGGGTACATACCAAGAACATCGATCGTGCTCTCAACGTGTCCAATCTCCTCGAGACTGGCACCGTCTGGGTAAACCAGGTTCGTACCCATATACAGAACAATGGTTATATGCTGACTTTACTTCGTGCCAAGTATAATACTATTCATCATCAGCTTCCATTTGGCGGATATAAAGAAAGTGGGATTGGTCGCGAGCTGGGAGCAGCTGTGTTGGAGAGCTACACGACCATCAAGACAGTCTCTGTCCGGCTATCAGGGACACAATGATGCATTCTATAAATATGATATCACTATCGTATGTACTATTTAGGAATCTCGTCAAGCATTGCAGTCAACAGTAGCCAGTCTCGTTCTCCTTCTTCCTCGATATGACGAGCAGATTCTGGAGATACTTGAGCATCGCCCGTTATTTCTTTCAGCCAGTCATCATCATCCGACCCCGCATACAATAGATTAGAAGGCAAGGGCGGTATGTAGGTCGTTACCACTGTAGACTTCATATACCACGAGTCCAGGTTCTTGTATGCTTGATTGAAGTCCTCGGAGAAACTATATATCCCTTTCGCGGGCTGATACCTGCATGTGTCTCTCAGATCGTATGGCCACCTAAACCCAATATCGCTGGCGAATTTAGCCGCGAGACTTTCGGGAGCGTAGTTGATGCCGAAAAGGATGAGGTAATCTCGTACTTCGGGCCTACATTTGTCAGAGGGACCTGATCTTCAGCGTACAGACTGGCTGGGATTATTCACCATACAAAGTAATCGACCAGTCTTGAATGGTCTGTCTGATATTGTAATGGACTGTTTGTTACTTGGTCAGGAATGTCCCATACACAAAACGGTCTTTCTATTGCGCACGCACCTTGGATTCATGTAAGCAGGCGGCCTCCTGCTCGGTGGAAGTTGTGGGTTGAGTTTTAACTGTTTCTCCTCTGAGCATTTACCCCTAAGCTATTCTTTAGATGGGGCTAATACCATGAGCATCGACCGGATCACCCGGAGCATCGCCATCCTTTCCACTGGCCCGCTGCGCCAGAGAAACCCCTCATCGACAGTCTGCAACATCAGCCAGCCGATGTCGAATGGGTTCCTTGCCCTCGCTGCATCCCAGCCGTCCAGCACCGCTCTAATGTTAATGTCGTCGTCGACTTCGGGGTCCGAGAAAGCGTGCCCGCTCGCGTCGCTCTCGATGGTAACGAGCGCTTGGCTGAAGGCTTGGAAATAATCGCGCTGTTTATCGCCGCAGTTTAGATCGATGGAGGGGTATAGGCGGCCGAGTGACTCTTGATGCGGGTGGCATGCTGGATTATATGAACTTTGTCCATGTCTGGAGCTTTTTTCGTTCGGGGGTCGTGACGCTGAGCGAGTGCGGTCATCCACGTCGTCATCGCCATGGTGATTAGAGATTGAGTTGGTTGCAAGCTTAGCGATCTGCGCCAAAGCTTGTTTCAGGCTGGCGATCTCGTCAAACTGCTGTCGTAGTTGTTCAGAAAGATTCGGCCCATTATTACTTTGGGCTTCTGTAAGTCTTGCGACGCTCCTCTCGAGGTGGGCGATGTATGCTTTCGTCTTTGCGCGGGATGCCTGCTGGGACATGCGATCGCTCGCCCTCTTTCGTTCGCGTCGAGTGAGGTTCGCATCGTTTCGCGTTGTGGTCAAGGCACCGAGGGCTTGGGGAGAAAAGGATGTGCTGTCCGTTGCCATGTCGAGGAGGTTGTTGACTGCAGATGGGAAGGGGAGGACTCTGCGATGCGGAGGTTCTGACAGCTGCCGCCCAATGGAGAAGCAGTTCTCTATTCCCCAGATTTCGAAGTTTCAGTGCAGGGAGAGGGATCCGAGCGTAGAGCTCCGTGAGTGCCGAGGACCCATAGTAGTACTAGTCCTTATTTGACCAAGCCCTGGTCTGGTTCGTGTAAGGCCCCTGGGTGCAGATCCCTTTGGAATGCGGGGTACTCGGCCGAAGTTTGTGAGAGAGAGACGACGTCGTACCTCGCTGGGTACACTACAGTAATGGTAATGAGGTCGTTGCCTACTCTGATGTGTATTCGCCTTATGACAGCGATACTCCAGATGAGAGACAATTATTGCATTCTGTTTATTCTTTACCATCACCTGGTTCAAGTTACTCCCTTTTTGAACTGGTACTCTGTACAGAGTTCGCAGTCCCATCTCGTCTAAGCGTATGCGTTAGCCCGGCAAGCCACCTCTTGTCCCGCCACGGCAGCTTCAAATCTGTCAACTCGGAGCTACCGCTGAGTCCGTCCCCGCAGGGCTAGCTCAATCATCAATATGTACCCCGCGTACGCCATGCATTTTACCATGTTTGTAGAATCGTGAACAGCCTCGGCTGAGAGAATCTGAGTGCTTCATGTGATTTGAAGCGAATCCTGGAAATGTAAACCTTTGTTTTAGAAACAATTACGGATACTGATAACTAAGACACATTACACGTTTACGTGCGGCATGGTTCGGCCTCGCGAAAAGCAGAATGCACCTATGGACACCCCAGAGAAACAGGGCAAAACCACCAAAAGGCAAGTGTCCCAGAGATGTCGCTGCCAATGCTATCTGATGGAATGTCTTGACTGATAAGTCCTGCTATCTAGACGCCTACGAAATCGCCTCTCGCAAAGGGACTTCCGCGAGCGCAAGTCGATGTAGATCAAAGAGCTACGAAAACAATCCAAGCTTAACGCGATATCAGAGAGTGAACGGAATCTAGTCCTGTTGCATGGAGCCCGAGATGTGAGAGCGCAAATGCTCAACTGGGGTCCAAGGTCGTCAAGCTTTCCGTTTCGCTGAATGCCATTGGCGTGCAGATTGGCAAGATTCTCGATATAGACAGGCCTTCGGGGCAGTCGATGCGACCTATGGGAACATGCAGCGACTTTGAAGATGACCGATCCAATCTTGTGGAAGACGAGGAGAGCTGCGTGGAGGAAAGATCAGGACATAACAGGCTCTCGGGTTGAAGATACAAACTCGACAAATGTTACAGATACGTCCATTGAAGCACGAATACCAGGAGGATCCCCTAAAAAGCTCATGCTATGAGTATCGGCGTCCACTCGGCAACGTCGGAATCAACAGACATCAATGTTGTCTCGTGCCAAGAGATTGTGGTCTCAAATAGGGATCTCATTATAGGTTGTCCCTCAGAAAAAGGAAGATGCAGCAACCAGAGCTTTTGGAGGCCTTTGAGCTGTTACAGCACGGCGATGCTCGAATCTAACTAATTGAGATGACTGTAGCGAATGGTATTTGCTAAAAGACATCACATTCTTCTTATAATCTTTAGTTATAATATAAATGATCTCTTAAGGTCAATTAAGACGCTAGGTATCTATCTTTTTATAGATAATAATAAAATAAAATAAGTTATATAATAACAAAAATATTAAAAGGCTTTCAAACATAACTTGACTACTTACTTAATATACTTGAAAGTCGACTCTGATGTCAAACTTACTTAACCTATACGCTGACACTAAACTGGATTCACATTACAGCCATGCCGCGCCGAGGCGCCGAGGGATTAGCTTTTTAAGGTAGCTTCACCACTACAGCCTCGGCTCTCGGACGCTGACATCTTATTTTCGAGTCACCGGTAGCTTGGCCGTTCTTAAAATAGTCCATAGACTTGCCTTATGTTACAGACTTGGAAGTACACCATTTCAATGTCTAGCTAAGCAACATGATCTACCAGTCGCAGAACCCCAAGATTTCATGTCAGTCATTTTTATTATTCTCATATGCCAAACACTGACGTTATCTACAGTCGCTCCCAAGCTGACCGTTTGGTCATGGCTTCTAGAGTCCAAGCCTCTATCTTCTGATCGTAACGCCCCAGGCTTCACTGACGCTATCACCAAAGAGCACATTACCTTCCAATCTCTCAAAGACTACGCAACAACTTTATCATCGGCCCTCGTTACCAACTACGGCCTTTGTCAAAATGACACTGTTGTTGCGTTTGCGAAAAACTCCATTTGGTATCCTGTGGCGACACTTGCTGCCGTTCGTGTTGGAGCAGTAGCTTGCGGCGTATCGCCCGAGTACACCGTTGATGAGTTTCACTACAGTCTCAAGACTAGCAAAGCAAAAGTTATCTTCACGACGGTTGATAATTTTGATATAGCCAGCGCTGCAGCCAAAAAAGCCGGGATTCCGCCACAGAATGTACTCTTACTCGAGGGTTCCAGACAAGGCGTTACAAGCATCCAAGAGATATTCAAAACCTTCAAGGGTCTCGTCGAGGTACCTGCACTCCAGGTCGCGGATGGAAAGACAAACCGGGATATCTGTGCCTTTCTCTGCTTCAGCAGCGGTACTACCGGGTTGCCAAAGGCAGTCATGATCTCACACGCCAACATCATCGCCCAATGCATCCAAACCTCAGACATCACGCTCCCTAATCACAACCGAATCCTGGCAGCCCTGCCTTTTCACCATATTTCGGGCATAGTACATCAACTACACTTACCCATTCACCGGAACGCCAATGTCTACGTCTTACCTAAGTTCACCCTGGACTCACTCCTCAAGACTGCCTCTGAGACTAAGATCAGAGAACTTATCATCGTTCCTCCGATATTTATCAGACTTGTCCGTGAACCGGAGCTCGTGTCAAAGTACGATCTATCTCATGTTGAGCGGTTCTCATCTGGCGCAGCACCTTTGTCTCGAGAGATTTTGACTCTTCTTGAGAAGACCTTTCCTGGGACCGGTTTCAAGCAGGGCTACGGTATGACTGAGTCATGCTCGACAATTACATCGCATCCCCCTTCCAAGTATGCCTATAAATACGCCCATCGGGTTGGTATGCTGGTAGGATCAACGGAGGTACGGATTGTGGATATTGACACTGGCGAGGACTGTGAAGTTGGCAAGGCAGGTGAGATTTGGGCTCGTGGACCACAAATTGCAATGGGCTATCTCGATAACCCTGAGGCAACCGAGAGCACATTCGACAAGGATGGCTTCTTGCATACTGGCGATATAGGCTACTTGGATCATGATGGGATGCTGGCCATCACTGACAGGCTGAAGGAGATCATCAAGGTCAAAGGCGTTGGAGTTGCTCCCGCAGAGCTCGAGGGCCTTCTTCTCGGACATCCACACGTCAATGATGTTGCTGTGTGCGGTATTCCCGATGAGCGGGCAGGTGAAAGGCCCAAGGCGTTTGTAGTTCTCAAGTCTTTTAAAGTCTTGAAGCCGGTTGAAGCTGTAAAGGAGATATTTGAGCATGTGAAAAAGGAAAAGGCGCGACACAAGTGGCTTAAGGAGATTGAGCTTGTGTCTACGATACCGAAGAGCCCGGCTGGCAAGATTCTAAGGCGCAAGCTGCAGGGTCAGGCTTCAAGTGGTAGTCGGAACGTGGTAGTGAGGGATACTGGTGTGGCAGCTAAGCTATAGGTAGTTGAGGATCAGTAAATTAGAGTCTTGACTCAGTGGGCTATAAACATGGATCATCTTGATAGTAAAGCTACATCAGCTTTCAACCCCACTGGTCTATATGAACCACATGAGTCCTTGCCGTAAGTCAGTTCTTAATAAGGTCCTATCTTACGTTATAAGGCTTTTAATAGGCAACTATATCAACGTCGTGTTTTCTTGCCGCTGGCCTCCCTTTCCAAAATGCTGAGCGTCAATCTGGAGCAAAAGCTTCGAGGTCGAAACCTCTGGAAAGGCTGTTTTCAACTTGACGGTGATTTCTTCTGGTGTAAATGCACCACTGGGTTTCGCCTCGATCTCCTTTTGCAAGAAAAGAAAATATGCTCAGGGCTGTCTACGTTGACAGGTCCAAGAAGATAAACAATGTCCTCCCGAAGCAAAAAGAAGGTCGACGGAAACGCGTCGGGGACTCTTGGCGAGCTTGTGGTGTTTTCGTCAGCATACCGGCGTTATATTCAATTTCAACTTGTTGTTGATCGGCGACTAAGTCACTGAGACTGGTACACTGATTAGTAGGCTCTAGGTTAAGCAGCGGAAAGATGTATCTTACCTGCAATGTGTACGCCACAGCATTTCGTCATGCCGAAGCGGGGCTGTGGCGTTCACCTCTTGGCTACCAACTCATTAAATATTTCTACATAAGCATACTCTGCTTGTTTCGTTTGCATTTCCACAAAGCCCTAGTAGTGAATTCCAATGCTCATGAGCCACAACAACAGTGCGCCATACCCGAGACGCAAGCGCTCTGTAATTTCATGCAGGGAGTGTCAGCGGCGTAAGCAAAAGGTACAGGGCTCGGATTTAACAAGGCACCGCAGACTAACGTTTCATTGTAGTGCGATCGTCGCCAGCCATGTTCTCATTGTATGAAGCGAGGCAAATCAGTAAGCGTGTTTGTCTCCCCAGGACATGCCATTAGCTAAGGGAACAGGACGCCTGCCTTTATGATTTGGATGCCAACCGCGCGCCCTCTGCTCTCGAGCTCCATGACCAACCCATGAACGGCGTCTTGCAAGTATGCGCCGAACCACTCCCGCCGGCATCGGACGTGATGGCCGATGAGCTCAAACCATTGGGTTATGGCGACAGTACAAAAGGAACACCGGGAGTCCTGCTTAGTCTCGGGGAATCTGCAAGTCTTTTGCACCAAGTCCCGCTCAGGCACTGTCCTGCCGCCAGTGAATACATGAGCATACTTCGACAGCTTCCGTCTCAAAGACATATAGACATTCTTGTGCAAGACTTCTTCAAAAATGTAGCATGGCACTACGACATCGTCGACGAAGCTACCTTTATCAGTCAGCTTGCTCAATGGCGCCGCCTGACCTATGAGCAAGTCAAAAGAGGACCGGCCGCTTTACCGGTCACACTCTGGTCTTTCCCTACTCTTCTATTCCAAGTTCTAGCACAAGCCCTTATTTTCCAACCCGCCCATTATAATGAGAGCCTGAATGACCTCAAGTACGTCGTCGATATGGAGTTATCAGACCGGGCGGCGGAATACAGTGATGCGGGCCGTCGACTCGCTTCATACTTCGGAAAGAGCCAGCCCACTCTCACGGGAGTGCAGGCTGAGTTGATGCGCGCCTGTTTTGAAAAGACAACAGGGGCAGTGATCGAGGCATGGCACACGCTCGGAACTGCTATCCGCGATGCTCAAGAACTCGGTCTACATCTGATACAACCGGAGTCTACGACATACTCGACAGTTGGAAAGCCATCCGATCGCGAATTGGGCCGCAACGTCTGGCTTGTGCTGCACCTCTGGGATGCTCATATGGGTATTGTACTTGGAAGACCCATGTCGACAAGGATGAGTCCCAGCGACGTGGCCTTGCCAATGTCATCAAGGGACAGCTCTGGCAAGCAACGCCCACCGCAGCCTCGCGACGTTATCTTGTGCGGCTATCACATGGCTTACAAGTTCCTACAGGACATCCATAATCTCGACAGAGTAGATGACTGGCGTGTCACAGTTGAGAAAATCCACGAAACTATTGTCACCAATATTGCGAACCTGCCCGCATGGGCAACAGCCCAAAGGTCACGCCAAGGTGAACCTCCTTGGCTTTCTGCAGCCTTGGAAACAATGTTGACTAATGTCCACTTTGTCATCTTTGCTTTACATCGACCCTTCATCTTTGCTGAGCCGAGCAGCCGCCACAAGGCCTTTGACGCGGCGATGCAGATCTTGGAGTCTCAAGGTCGCCTGTTCGACCAGACGGAGCCTCTGCAGTACAGAGCCTTTAGTTTGGTGTTCGCGACGTTTGACGCCATGGTTCTCGTTGCTGCGGTGCATGTACGCTTTCCGGACGAGCAAAGGGAACAGTTTGCAGCGACCAGGAGGAATCTGGAGCTGGGTATCGAAAGGCTAAAGTCTCTGCAGACCAGGAGTAATGCTCTTGCCAATTCCGCACTCAGCATCATCGAACGGCTGTATCGAAAGGTGCTTGCGGTTGCGCATTCGGAGGAACCATTGGGCCACCACCAGGGAGATACTGATGATAGCGGCTTCATGGCAATGGAGGCAGAGACGAACTGGGACGCCATTCTACAACCTGACCTTGGAGATGTGATGGTTCCTCAACCGATGAACGAACTACTACGCAGCGGGTATTTTGCTCAGTCTGTAAACACAAGTCCTTCATACCAAGCACCGTATGGGCAATACCAATTCGGGACTGACATTATGGACACTTTTGGAAGTGATCTGATGCCGTGGGGCAGCACCGACGACACATCACATGGCATGAAGTAGCCTCAGACCACGTTTCGAAACACGAATGTTTGCGGCCAAGAATAGCCCTACATAATAAAATTTGATATGCACCGCTGTGGTGCTTCTGCTTTACTCATTCAGAACCCTCAGCTGTATTAGAATATCCAGTATATTATCTCTTGAAGCCTCGGCTCTTCTTTCGTCCTCGATTCCTCACACTTTCGATGCGAGTTTGTTGCTACCATGAGCGGCGGCCGCCAACGTCATTCGAAGAACTAGAGCTATTTTCACTACATCCCTGAGCTGTCAAACTATGGGGACTTGCAACGATACCGTCGGCTTTCGGTGATAGATATACGGACTAGTGAAATAAGAGGCATGAACATCTATTTTCCGTGCCATCTCAAGTTTCGGACTTATCGGCTGACTAACAAAGTGCTCGCTCCTGATTCGAGCTCTCAGCCACCAGTCTCTTAGTTAGCTGCTAACTCCGACATTGGAGATCCCAAGGTTTACGCTTTCCTGACAGATTAAAAGGAGAAGTGGTTAGCTTGGACCGTTGAGAACCTCCCCGCTCGGGCTGACATTTCAAATATGTGTTCTGGTGACGCAATAAGTCCGATCCGCGTGTGAAAGTGGAGAACCCAAACATGTCAGTCGGGTCTGATGATCCACTTAGATGCGCACTCAAGTCCGTGACAAGACTGTCCATCGGAAACGTGGCTGGTCGTATCCCCATCGCCGAATGTGGCTCCGAAAACAGTGGGACGAGCTCCGAAAATAGTGGGATGATCTCCGAAACTTGCGGGACTATCCATGGGACATAAGCACTACCTAGAAACGCAGCTCACAAAGCTCCCTTATATCAAATATTCCCTTGGCTCTGAAGATCGAGTATATAAGTCTTCCAATTATCCTCATATCTGACAAACAAGCTTCAATTTGCTCTTCCGACAAAATTACCTTACAACTCTGTCAACACTTAATCCTACTTTACTTTCACCTTATACAATGGGTTTCCACGGCCGCTACACTACAGAAAAGGTGACCTATCCATCTCACGGGGAGATCATCACCGGTATCCTGTATCTGCCCAAAGACGTGGCCAACCCCCCCGGTATCGTCGTTCTTGGCCCGTACTCGTTCGTCAAGGAACAAGCCCCGCTGCAGTATGCCACGCGACTTGCCGACGAGGGCTACGCCGCTCTGATCTTCGATCCACGCACGGTCGGCGAGAGCACCGGCCAGCCACGCCGTCTAGAAAACCCCAAGATGAAGAACGAGGACGTCGTCTCCGGTCTTGACTACCTCGCCGGCAGAGGCGACGTGGATCCTAAGAGACTGTTCCTCGTCGGTGTCTGCCAGGGCGGTCCCGAGTGTCTAGACGTAGCTTCATATGATGATCGTGTCGTCGCTGTCGCTTCTGTGACGGGGTATTATCGCGATCATGAAACTGACGTCTGGATGATTTGCACTGGCTGCGTGAACATCGAGCCCGGTGTCGACGTCGGCTCATTAAAAATGCCTACACCCGAGCAAGGAGAAGCGCTGTATCAGTCACGCATCGAGCGCGCCAAGAAGGCTAAGGAGCTATACGAGAAAACAGGCCAAGTCACCTACCAACCTCTGGTGGACCCCAAAGCCGCAGACCCAAATGTCGGTTCCCTCGCTGGTCTCCCGGGACCTGTCGCATGGTCCTGGTACGGCCCGTGGACCTTGAAGGGGTTTGAGAACCGATACGCCGTCATGAGTGATCTGGATCACTTTGGGTATTCGACTGTTCCTGGGGTAGCGAAGCTGACTAAACCGGCTCTGGTGATTCATGGGGATAATTGCATGAATGCGCCCGCGGCCAAGAGGCATTTTGAGTCGATCCCGACCGATAAGAAGAAATTGATCTGGGATAATGACGTGTCTCATTTTCAGCATTACGATCAGCCGGATGTTGTGGATAGCAACGTTGGTGAGATTGCGGCTTGGTTTGCGCAGGTCGAAGCGTAGAACGAAGAGAAGCAAATAGCTACAAATAATTCCAACACTGTTCGCTCAATATCTGTCAGTTGAAAGGTGTAGATAGCTATGCCAATACCCTAGTACACACGAGTAACACATAGAAAGGGATAAAAGCTATATATACCCTATTACAGGAGACATTTTCTCACTCTTGCGACTACCACCCTCTCAAGATGCTTTCTGTTATACAACTTTAGCATGTTGAAACAGGACTTTAGTATCTATCGTAGTTTTATTGCTTTGTGATAGCTATGCAGAACTGCTGACTAAAATGTCTCAGCATAATCAGTCATGATAATAAACCCCGCCTTTGCAAACCCGTCATGACACTCAATCCATCGGCAGCCATAATGGAAACTGTTCCGGACCCTAATCCGACAATCACTAAGATTTTACCCCCCGAGCTTATCGGTCACATCATCTCCCATTTCTGCTCCCATTGTAGCAGCGGCGTTGAAGATGACGACAAGGGAGCAAACGCCAAGGTCCTGGTGGCCTTGACGCATACATGCAGACACCTTCGCTCAATTGCAATGCGAATCCTGTTCCATAATCTTGGTCCTCATCTTCCGTCGACTTATTTCTTTCGAGTCCTGGATGACCAGCCAGACTTAACGCGTACGGTGAAGCAATTATGCTTGCCGCTATCAACGCCCAAGAGCTCATGTATCATAAACGACTCCGCTCTTTTCACGCGACTTGCTGATAAGCTATCACTCAATCACGAATGGACCGAAACGACACAATCCTCTGTGGTCGACGTTGAAATAAGCCTCGCCATGGCCTTGTGCTCTGGCATAGAAGGCTTGAAGATACGAATCTTGGACGATCAAATTACGAAGCGTACGAGGCATTTCCAACTTCTTTATTCCCTGTTGGAGAATCGAAAGCATGAAGAATTCTTCCCCAAGCTTCGACATCTTGATGTGGATAAGACCGAATGCACCAAGTTCAGCCTTTGTGATCCAGAGCCAATCCTTCTTCTGCGGTGTGCACCCCGTCTTCAGACACTGATTCTCCGAGGTCCTGGCGAGAAACCCGCTCGTCAGAATAGTGACTCAGCCATACAGGAATTCTGCGCTAGTGTGACGAATATTAAGGACCTCCAGATCGAGGGCATGGGGCCGGTTATTACAGGAAGTTGGCAGACTCGTGCACTCGAGCGAATACTTGGGGCGGCTCAGAATCTCGAGACGTTCAGATTTGTCGGTGTTGGCAGTGGTCAATGGCGTGATTATGTCTCTTTGATCCCAGCTGCACAGTTCCTCGAGTTCCTCAACCCACAAACAAAGAAGACATTGCGGCACCTCAGTTTGAACTTTGACAGGGTACGTGGTAGACGTAACCTTTCGCGACGCCCCATCACACCCCATCAGATCAAGCAGTTTACAAGTCTAAAAACACTCGAAGTTGATCCCTCGTGTTACTGCACCCAAAGTGGCAGTGGCGGCGTTGGCATTGATCATTTTTTCTCTTTTGATCCAAGCCCTCAGCCACAAGGCTCAACTCCAAATATCGCACCTATCTTTGAGCAAGAAACATACCTAGTCGACTTCCTGCCGCAGACAGTTCAAACCTTGGACCATCTTCTTGGACAGGTGGGCGATGTATGGGCTTGTGCATGATAGTGCCTTGCTAGCTCAACGAGTGGTTTCTGGCAAGTTTCCGAACCTGCAGAGGGTTCGGGTTGATGCTCCTATTTGGCGTATCAGGCCTATGGGTAATAGGCCGTATGATGATTGGGCTGAGGAGCAGCGGGTAAAATTGTCGGAGATAGAGGCGCAGGGGGAGGCCTTCCAAGAGAAGTTTGTTGGGTCCGGTGTTGAGACGCGGTTTAAGACTTGGTTTATCTATCTTTAGGAGGCTATTCCCGAGAGCTGGGATAGTAGGCTTGGGCGGGAAGAATGACGAGATTAAGATTTGAGACGTGCAAATAAGTGGTCTAGGAGCCCGCTCTTTGGTAATAGAATCTCAGGAGTGTGCCGCGACGCTAAGCTTGTGGAGTCGATCGCGGATGTTATGGAGTGAGGAGACCACCAATTAATCAGGCATCCTGGTGCAATTGACATTCGGAGAGTTGTTGATAGGCAGGCTTGATTTTGAGTTTATGGCCAAGGTTAGCTCTGTGACAGTGGCTTCAATGCACTGTGAATGACTCGTTCCCAGTGAGACATTGTCGCCCGTGAGACAGCGTATTCACGAACTTCTCACCGTTCTGACTCGACGCGCAAGTACATTATGCTCCTTCAGCTGAGATGTGCATCTTTGAAGGAAGATATTGCTCAGGGAGAACCAGGAATGACCTGATGTAACCTGGACCGGCATTTAAACACGGTCAGTGATGATATGTGACGAACTGCACTACCGAGCGCCATAAGCCACTAGCCCACGGGGTAATGTGACGGCCCAACACAAGTGCCGCTGATCATTAAATCCGTTGGTCCGCCTGTTTCCGGGGAGGCGCACGCAAAAAGCAAAAGGGGCTCGGACCTCTCATACTGTACACTTCAATTCCTCGCCCTCCCTTTTTCTTGCATCATTCATCTTCCTTCTTTTCATTTCCATCTCCCATGTCTTGAAGAAAATCACCCTGGGAGTCCCGCTCTCCGATGGGTCTCGGCGCAACGATAATCGCGGTTTGTGTGTCGCTGACTGTTTTGGCGGGTTTGTTTTTGGGGTTGAGATTGTATTGCAAGGTTATGAGGCGGCGGGGGTTTTGGTGGGATGATTATATCTTGATTGCAGCGTGGGTGAGTACCAGCTAATCTCTATGACATCCCTCATGGCAACGCGACCAGAAGAGCTATTGTCCATCCGAGGCGCTTCACCCCATTCAATTCCTCGCGCGATTGAGCTAACTTGACGCGTTCGCTAAGATCTGTCTCGCAATCGGCACTGGTCTCGTCATCTTCAACGTCACCCTCGGTTTTGGCAAGGATCAGTCAGACGTTGATCCAGCAGTCGTACCGACGATCGCCCTTACTGGAACCATATTTGGCATCTTCGGAGTTCTATCTGCATCATGGAGCAAAACGTCATTCGCCCTGACACTGATACGATTGGTTGATGACTGGATGAGCTGGTTTCTCTGGTTTCTCATCATCTCGACAAACATCATCATGGACCTGGTTATTGTTTTCTCTTTCGTCAAATGCACGCCTGCAAAGAAGGTCTGGCATTCGAATTTGCCTGGAACGTGTTGGAATCCAATGGTTGCGACATACTATAATATCTTTGCTGGGGGTCAGTGTTTTTCTGTATCTGCAGATGCATCTCACTGACTATATGCAGCGTTCTCAGGGCTAGTGGATCTGATTCTCTGTGTTATTGCTTGGACGATTATCTGGAAACTGTCCATGAGGACACGCGAGAAAATCGGTGTTGGGATTGCTTTGACCTTTGGTGTCTTGTCAGTCTTTCTAACATCACCATATGGCTATCTGCTGACGATTACTTAGTGCCGCCGCCGCAGCAGCAGCTAAATGCTACAAGATGCTTGGCCTCAGCAGCAAGAATCGAACTCGTATGTCATGCGATTAGGTACCAGTTCCTGACCGCTAATTTTTCGCAGTGGACAGAGTTGGCATCATCATATGGAGTACTACCGAGTGCACAGTCACCATCATGGCAGCCTCTATTCCCGTCATGCGTATTCTCATACTGCGCGTCTACCGCCGGACTCCTGAACTAGTATCGAATCGACCTCTGCGCACTCTTCGTATTATCAGCACAAGGGCCAAGAGAGCTTCAACAAACTACACGATGCCAAGCTATAATACAGAAGAAGGTACCAATATGCTGACCGAAGACGGCCTTCGAGACCTAAGTCTGCCATCGCGGACAATATCAGCAAGACAGAATGATATAGGTCTGTATGAGATTGATAGAAACTGTTAATATGACTCAATTTAGACATAATTATAGAGGTAACATGATACATTGAAGTGCGTATTGCAAACCTTCGCGATGGCCTGACCTATTTCGCATCGAAGTGGCCATAGCTCTGCTGCAACAATACACTCTACAAGCTTCAGACACCTACATACTTTCAGGACCGTCGACGTAACATCCCTAATTATTCATGCGAGTTCAGTTCTGTCCTTGGCACCCAAGCATACCGCCGTGGTGAGCTTCGAAGTCGTTCCCCAAAAGCTGCCAAACTAAGCTGACCAAGCTCTCATGGATGAGAGGTTTGGAGTATCTGGGCGAAGGACTTATGGGAGGAGACAAGGTATTCTCAGAGTGACTACAGAACTTAGTCGACACACGCGATGTGAGGTCCCCGGCTGCTGCCGGAGCAAGTATCTGGTTGAAGGCGGGAGACATATAGGGAAACTACTGTAGAATGGAGATTGATGCAGGACCTCTCGCAAGTCGACCTCGAAGAGTTCTTTGGTAGTTTATAGAAAGACCACATCACTCTAAATCTCATCACCTGTTGCGGACGGATTACTGTCGAATCTGAGGACCTTAAAGAACAGGCTGGCGGTCAGATTGTCACGAAAGAAGAGATCATTGCATTGGAAGAGCCATAGGGCATAGATCTGGATATACAGTATATCAGACAGCTCTACCAGGGCTTCGGATGACCTTTTGTCTTCAGTAGAGATGAACCTATGTACGCAGTAAACCAGTTAATGGGGAAGCTCGCAGAGCATCGGGAGAGATGGGAGGTCAAGATGGAGGATTGGGACGATCACGATCACTAATTGTGATATGTTTTTACTAACTAAGGTTACTATCAGCCAATCTAGCACCTAGCTACCCGTGTACCCTTTCTTACATTAATGTCTGCATTTGTGATTTTTCCAAGGTAGTTTTAGGTTTGCGGGGAAAGCAGCTCAGAGCCGGTATAGCCGACGGGCTGGGGTGCAGCAGTCCCGACTCCCACGTTATCCAACATTTACCCCGCTGTTGGATGGTCACTAGCCACGAGACATCCTTCCGTCCGCGTCATTCAAGGGTAATAGCCACTTGAACCTCTTAAAACATTAACTTCCTTAAGGCGGCTTGTCATTACAATCCCCCGTAGAAACGAATCATTAAAACCCGACAGAACCACTTCTCATTACTTCTCATAATGGCAACACGACACATTACACGAAGGCTTTGGAAACCCAAAGTGAGAATCCATGGCGGCGATATAAGATATTGTGTAATTCACTGACCTCGCTCAGTTCCCTACGAAATGTCAGCGCCGAGGTCTTGCACTACAAGAGCACCAGTCTAAACAGCTCTTGAGAGAGGTAAGTTTATAACTAGGAAGGAATGCGATAACAAAGCTGATCTACCAAGTTCGGCATCCCAGTGCAGAATGGAAAAGTAGCAACCACGCCTGCCGAGGTGCCGGGTATCATGCGTGAATATGGTAAAGTCATCTCCCTTCTTACCAATCTATCTAGCATACTGACCACCAGTCTTACAGGCGGCAAATGTGTCATCAAATCACAAATCCTCAAGGGCGGTAGAGGCAAAGGCACATTCGACAATGGATTCCAAGGGGGCGTCAAAATCGCAAAACTCCCCGAAGAAGGCGAGCATATATCCTTTCAGATGCTGGGCCATCGCCTTAGAACCAAGCAGACTTCAGGAGATGGTATCCTCGTCGAAAAAGTGCTGGTAGCTGAGTTTGAAGAATGCGATGAGGAGTGGTATCTCGCCATAGCCCTCGATCGCGAAAAGTACTCACCTGTCATTCTCATCTCAAGAAGTGGCGGTGTCGATATTGAGGACACTGCTAAGGGCGAGGGCGGTAGCTTGAGAAGCTTCCACTTTGACTATGACCAAGGCATCACTCCAGATGTTCTGAAACGTCTGCGTAAAGGTGTTGGTGCGAGTTCTGCTGAGGCGACAAAGCTCGGCGCTATTCTAACCCGCCTTTGGGATCTCTTTGTGAGCAGAGACGCCACGCTTCTAGAGATCAACCCGCTTGCTCGCACCGGCGTAGCTGACTTCAAGTGTCTCGACGCCAAATTTCTGATTGACGATGCTTCGCAGCGCCGGCAGCCCGAGCTATTCGCTGAGCGAGATATCCAAGCTGAAATTCCCGAGGAGATTGAGGCGCAAAAGTATGGATTGGTATATATCAAGATGGAAGGGAATATCGGCAATGTAGTCAACGGTGCAGGTCTTGCTATGGCTACTAATGACGCTATTGCTCATCACGGCGGTGCAAGCGCGAATTTTCTCGATGCAGGTGGCCAGGCTACGCAGAGCACTATGCAAAAGGCGTTTGAGATTATTCTTCGGGATGATAGAGTCAAGGTGATCCTCGTTAATATCTATGGAGGTAAGGGAAAGATCCATGCTAAGTCCATGTGAGCTAACGTTGTGCAGGCATTATCAAATGCGATATGATCGCTGAGTCCATCATCGGTGCCACTAAAGAGCTTGGACGATTGCCTGTCCCGCTTGTTGTCCGGCTGCAGGGGACCAATTCGGCTGAAGGATTGAAAATTGTATGTTTTCGTTTTCTACTTGCAGGTTCTTCGCTAATATTACCCTAGTTGGAGGATGCTGATCTTGGATTCCATGTTGAGTCTGAGTTTGGAGAGGCAGCAAAGAAGGCAGTCGAACTTTCCAAGTCCTGATGATTTGGCCTTGGCTTCATATGCCTTATTTGCATTTTACTATGTCATTGAATTATTCAAGCAAGTTTCTTAACAATGACGTACTGTTGTCAGTATATACATATACATCATTGGAGTAATTACTTAAACCGCATACTTGGTCTGGCACCATTTCCACTCTGGCAATCAAATACCAGACCTAAACCCATGGCCAGTATACAACAACTATCCACCATTTTAGAACTTGCATAGTGCAAATCACTAAATATTCCCTGAACCTCGCTATAGTTCCCTTGGTGTGGCGGTCAAGTATTCTACTTCAGAACCTAATGGGTACCGATTCATACGGATTCTGTCAGTGTAAGATGAGATTAGGTCTTTAATAACCTGCCCCATGACCCCAGGATGCGGTACTACAATCGCTCCACTATCTGCTAAAGCCTTCGCCTTGGCTTCGGCAGATATATCGCCTGATTGGAGAAGTGCACCGGCGTGGCCCATTGTTCGACCCTCAGGGGCTGTCTTACCAGCAACCATGGCTATGATTGGCTTCGGAATCTCCGTGGTTCTTCTTCTGTATTCCTTGATGGCTTCAGCAGCTCTGAGTTCTGCCTCACCACCAATCTCACCGATAACGATGATACCCTCTGTTTCTGGATGATCGAAAAACAGCTTGAGGGCATCCACAAGCGTTGTTCCTATAGTATGAATATTAGTAGAATCCTTTAACTAGAAAACCTCGTTCGTGACAATGTTAGAATCAAGATCGTGAGACCTACCGGGCAACATATCACCTCCCATACCAACAACAAGGCTTTGCCCCAATCCAGCATTCGATGTTGAGCCCACAGCTTCATAGCTTAGCGTTCCGCTCTTCGAGACTATACCGATAGTGCCCCTCTTGTACTGCTTATGCGGCATAATCCCAATACGGCACTGCTCGGGAGCAATAATACCAGGGCAGTTCGGACCGACAAGGCGAGTTTTAGATTGAGTCTTAAGTACGCCATGGACACGCATCATATCGTGTACAGGTATGTGCTCAGCCACGGTCACAACAAGAGGTACTTCTGCCTCTATTGCTTCAATGATAGCAGCTGCGGCAAATTGTGCGGGTACGAAGACTGATGTCGCATGGGGTTTTACCTGTTCCATGGCCTATATAAAGAATTATTGGATTTTGTTCGGATGTCAAGGTTTAAAGAGTGCAGCGTCGAAGACTTACCTCTTTGACTGTATTAAATACGGGAAGACCTAAATGCTCTTGGCCTCCTTTGCCTGGGGATACACCGCCAACGACATTGGTGCCATATGCAATGGTATCTTTGGCATTAAGTGTTGCCTTTGATATTATCTCAGTTGAATACCTTATGCCAGGGCAAGGTCTAGAATACATACGGCTTTACCAGTGAACCCTGTAGGCCAATTGTCAGTCTGTTGTTATTTGTGTGACAAATTGAGCCCATACCTTGATAGATCACCCTAGTATCCTTGCCAATGTTCAAGTTGGCAATAGTGGTATCATAGCCCTGATGTCTAGATGCACGAGTCGAAAGATATTTAGTGCTTCGACAAGACAAGAGGCTCCGAGATAGCCTCCAAGCGTTAGTCAATGTTGGGCGAGTTGCCATTGTGTATGTTGGCCGGTGGATGGTCTTGTTGAAGTTCAATTGAGATCAAAGGTACTCTATCCTAGCTACAGTATAGTACGCTACAGGACAGAAGTAAAAGACCAAGTGCATTGTCGATGGTGACGATGATTTCACCGGAGCATTGGTCATGTGATTTCGGGTAAGCGGTTGTATGCTCTTGACCACTTGCGAATCGGCTCTCGGCTTCTTACCCCGCAATCAGTCTCGAACCAGCCCGGACTAACGGTAAGCCAAAAAGGCTAATCTATACAAGCCCAGGTCCTTACCCATATTCTGCTGTAGTTAATCTGTTCGAGTTCTGTTCTTTCCTGAGTATCGAGACATGCTACCATAGAAATGTCTAAAGTCTGACATGTGTAAGGGGCTTAGCTGAACTGGACCAAGCTCTTGTAGATAAGGAATTTATAGTACTCTAGTTCTATAGTATCGGCTGGATGTTTAAATAGTCTATATTACTGTAACTCTTTTATTTTCTTAATATTGCATTATAGTATATATAAAATATTCTTTAGTGCCTTTAGTATACTAAGTAATAAAGGAATTACTAGGATAAATAAAAATAGTATTAGTAATAGCTAAGTCTTTAAGGATATTTAGTAAAGCTATTAGAGAATAAGGCTGTCCTTTAATATTAGAATTATGATAGTAAAGATTTATTTATTTTAATATTAAAAGAGGAAAGAAAACCAGTACCTCTATTTATAGCCTAATGCTTAATATTATAGGAAGCAATTAACTATTAAGAAAGGGAACTAGAAGGAGATGCTACAGTAAGTATAATCTAATCCCGGGGATATAATTATAAGGCTTAAGAAAGTCGGCAATAATAAGGTAATATCATTCCCCAGGCTTAGAATTAATCATAAATTAAGCAGTTAAGATATCCATACATTGTACATCAGTTGTTATTGGTTGCTTAAGGCGTCTCAGGAAAGTGGCGTCTGGCAGACCAAGACACATCAGCAATTATGAACAAGCGCGGTTTGCTCGTTCTCCCCCTGATTATTCTTTGTTTTTAGGTTTGTCATGGTCCTCTGCAGTATATTTTATTATCCCCGTTCTTTCAAGATGTCACAGACTTCTACGAGATGATCATCGCTTCCATCACCCCTGTTTAATAGGCTGTTTCTCGTCATGGAATGCTGCCATGACTTGGCACACTTGTTACCCCGCTCTAGACTTTCAGGCCAGTGTCTTGCAAGAGATGCTCCCTCCACCTGATTCGGCACAGCCTTGCCTCTTTTCAAGCCAGGTCAGGCATCCGTGCATATGGTGGCTTGGGGCAGAGCAAAAGAGCTCGAGCGACTCAGCCTTCAAGCTGAAATCAAAGGTTCTCCCTCCCAACATTTTCCCTCGCGGGGCCTTCAATTAAGAATATTCGCAATTGAATAATACCGGCGATTACTTGTTCGAGTCAAATGACATGAGTTGGAGAAGAAGCAGTGGTCCAGACTGTTTGGCTGGTCACGGCGAACGGCGACCAACAGCTGGCCAGGACGACTTCAGTGCGGAGGGAACCAGACAAAGGCTCTCCCACCAAGACTACACAGTTGGTTGGATTTGCGCACTCGATATCGAAATGACTGCCGCCAAGGTTATGCTGGACGACATCCACGAGGTTCTGCCTACCAGTCGACAGGATACAAACACATATACCTTCGGCAACATAGGCATCCATAATATTGTTATCGCATGCCTTCCATTGGGTCGCTATGGCCTAACTAATGCCGCAACAGTAGCGAATAACATGCGGCGGACCTTCACCTCGGTACGCTTCGGTCTCATGGTGGGTGTCGGCGGCGGAGTTCCTGGTAATGTCGATGTGCGACTTGGCGATGTCGTGGTCAGTAAAGAGGTGGTACAGTATGACTTTGGGAGACGGACTGGAGACGGCCAACTGCGCCCAGTTGGAAGTTTGAACAAACCTCCACATGTACTGGCGACTGCAGTCGCCAAGCTGCAAGCGGATCACAGAACTGAACCCAGCACAATTCCCTCGATCCTAGCCAACGTGCCTGTACGATACCCTGCGATGATCAACTTCACACGCTCCAGTTCCCTTCAAGACAGGTTATTTGACGCCACATATGACCATATCGAGCCCTCCAATCGACCTATGAACACAAAGGTTGATAGCTGTGAGCACTGTGACGTCGCCCGACTGGTACGTCGACCTGCCCGGAGTAGCAATGGCCCCAAGGTACACTATGGGATTGTGGCTTCAGGCAATCAGGTCATCAAGCATGGCCTTACACGGGATCGGCTTGCAAAAGAGCTTGATGCCATTTGTTTTGAGATGGAGGGGGCAGGACTGATGGATAGCTTCCCCTGTCTAGTTATCCGTGGTATTTGTGATTATGCAGATTCTCATAAGAACAAGCAATGGCAACCATACGCTGCAATGACAGCTGCAGCATATGCAAAGGAGCTTTTGTCTGTTATTTCGACAGATAGGATCCACCAGACATATAAACCTACCTCTTCAGTAGGTGAAGGTAAGAACTCCAAGTAAACATGGTCTCTCACTACTTAACACAATCCAGACCCGGTCTTGCAGGAGCGTCGAAAGACACTACTCGAATCGCTAGAGTATAAGGAAATTCATTCTCGTCGCCGAGGCGTGGAGGTTGCACATGAGGAAACGTGTAGATGGCTGATTGACGACCTGGTTTACCAACGGTGGCTTGACCGATCAATGCTTAGTCAACATCACGGGTTTCTATGGATCAAGGGAAAGCCAGGTGCCGGAAAATCGACGATCATGAAGTTCGCATATTCTCAGGCGCTGAAGACGATGGATAATGCAATTGTCATTTCCTTCTTCTTCAACGCGAGAGGGGATGACTTGGAGAAATCGATTGTAGGGATGTATAGATCTCTGCTTTGGGAGCTCTTGAACAAGGCTTCTGGACTTCAAAAGGTTCTGGATGACGCAGACCTGGTTCCATTGAGTCACTTCAACCAACCAATATGGAGTGCAGAGGTTCTTCGGTCACTTCTATCACTTGCGATAGCCAGTCTTGGTCAGAAACGCCTGCTCTGTTTTGTCGATGCACTTGACGAATGCAATCGGAAAGACGTTTATGACATGATTGATTATTTTCAGGCTATCGGGAAAGACTCAGCGTCAAGAGGATCTGAGGTATACATATGCTTTTCCAGTCGCAATTATCCCTTCATGGACATAGGAAATGGTCAAGAGCTGATTCTGGAACATCATCCTGGCCATGAACACGACCTAGAAGCCTACATACACAGCAAGCTCAAAGTAAAAAGGCACAGAGAGGCGGAAGCAGATGCACTGAGAAACGACATTCGTGTCAAGGCCAACGGGGTATTCCTGTGGGTCAAGTTGGTTATCCAGATGCTGAATGAGGACCTTGGATATGCAGATAGTCTTGCCGTCCAGAGGAAGACTCTTCAGGAGATCCCACCTGAACTAAGTGAACTCATAAGAGATATACTGAGGAGGGACAACAAGCGTCCAGAGAACCTACTCCTGTCAATTGAGTGGATCCTCTTTTCCACGCGGCCCCTGAAGTGGGAAGAGCTCTACTTTGCCCTTATTTCCGGGCTGCATCCTGATACACTCAGCGGGTGGAACCGGCGTAAAACTACCATCAAAGACATGAAGCAATTCATCCTCAGTTCATCCAAGGGCCTGGCCGAGATCACAAAGCCCAATACCCAGACAGTTCAGTTTATTCACGAGTCTGTGCGAGACTTTTTGCTGAAGGACGATGGCTTAGGGCACCTGAGGCGCGATCTACAACTGGAGACAGAGGATCCCCAATGTTCAGCTCATGATCGACTGAAAAGGTGTTGCCATACCTATATTCAGCTGGATATGTCACGATATGTGACCCGTGTTACCCCAGTCCCGGACTTGTCAATTGCTGCAGCTCTTCATTTACGAAAGACTGTGTTGGACAAGTTTCCGTTCATGGAGTACGCAACTCACTGTATCCTTTACCATGCAGAAGATGCTGGAAGCAAGATTCCACAGGAGAACTTTCTCGAAAGCTTCAATGTCAAGGCTTGGGTTGTTCTTGACAATATCCTCAGGGAAGTGAATGTCATTTCGTATCCATATTATCATAAATTGCCTTACCATACATCAAACGCAGGCCTCCTGTATATCCTTGCCAAGGATGATTTCACAAGTCTCATGGCCACAGCGTTCCGCCTCGGCTTTGCAAGTAACATACACAGAGAACGACTTGAGAATCCGCTGTTTGCGGCCTTGGCTAATGGCCATCGTGGTGCGGTCAAAGCGCTCCTGGAACAGGAAATGGGCATTGCTCAAGCAGAAGAAATCTCCGCACGGCTTGGATACGGAAACTGCTTTAGCGTAAGTAAAGGTTATACGCCGCTGCATTGGGCTATTCAGCGGGGGGATATACCGCTCGCCACCACCCTACTTGCATCTAAAGAGATTATACCTGTTGTTTCAGGTAGCGACGAACGGACACCGCTATCATTGGCCGCTGAGAATGGCCACGAGAGTATTGTGAGGCTACTACTGGCAATTGAAACAGTTCAACTTGATCCAAAGGATTACATGGGTCGGACACCGTTATCGCTGGCCGCAATTGAAGGTCATGTGGGTATTGTGAGACAACTGTTGTTGACAGGGAATGTTAATGTCAACTCAAAGGATTACTCTGGTTGTACACCATTACTCGGCGCCTTGATGAGATTAGCTGTGGCCCAAAGGTCCAATAATAAGGCCAGTGGTGCAGCAGGATATTCCAGGAGATTAACTGTAGTAAAACTTTTGCTTGAAAACGGGGCTGATATAAACGCCAGAGACAATTATGGCCAGACACCACTATTGTATACTAGAAACGAGGGACTTATAGACATTCTCTAAGGTAAAAATAGAGTGGGTAAAGAATATAGTAAAGAGCCAGATAGTAATGAAAATATAAAGACTTATTATAAGACAATTTAAGTAAGTAAAAAAGCAAAAATAAAACAAGAACTCATTCTCCCCCGGGAAGGCTCGAACTTCCGATCTCCCGATTGTCTATTAATAACAGTCGGACGCTTTAGCCAACTAAGCCACAGGGGAAATGTTTTAACTGGATGCTGGAGATCTTAGCGTGATTCATAGTCGCTAGCGTCACTCAAGCCTACCCTAAGCATTGTTCATGTCCTCCTTGAGGAACTACTGTACAAGGAATAGCCCATGTTCAATTGTTCATCGGAGTTAGCAGATACAAAGGACTTAGGAGTTTGTTCTTCTGTCTTCTGGTAGTAGTCAAAGCACTGTGCTTGCAAAAGCATAGTGTTCAAACCCAGCTGCTTATCTTTATCAGAAAAATCAGGACAACAGTTAAATAACTGAGTTCAACAAGAACACAGGCTGTAAACACGAAAGAAGCTTTTGAGGTGTGTAAACCACCTCGATTAAACAATACGTATAAATACTTGGTTCTACCTATTTCGGCTTATTCTTTCCTACTTCATATCGCATCTCACCAAGAGGACTCTACTTCTTCTTTGACTACAGTCTACTTCTCCTTCACACACAACTTCATCACCCTAAATGTCTTGCTTCATTGTTTTAGGCGCAGCTTCTGACACAGCTTGTGAAGCTGATAGCAGCAGCCCTGTTCCTTCTGTTCATGATGAATTATCTCCTGTGTGGTCAACCTGTAAGTGTCGCGACGCGACGCCCTACATACCCAAGCGCACACTCAACATCCCCGAAAATTGGTATGATGAGGTGCCCGACACCGAGGAATCTCTCGTTGAACCTCCCTCACTCGCAGTTAAAGCCCTTCGTGCAAGACAATTCTTCAGGAGACTTCTAGTTGCTCACGCTGCTGATAAAGGCTTCTCCTTGGGCGACTGGGAGGAGGCCAAGCTCCGGCATAGCCTTCTGTTCATGATGGACGACCTGTATGAAGACCTTGAAGGAGAGAAAGAGTATCCTTCTGAGTGGGAAGACGAGACCATCTTCAGATCTTTCTACGAGAAAACTGTCTCTGCCTGGGTGGAGGATCTTCCGGACGACGAAAAGGCCTGCATTGAAAGACTAGCTGACATCTTAGACGAAGAATACAACATCGATGTTGATGATGAAGCGGGTTGGGAGAAGAATGAGATTCGATTGAATCAGTGCCTTGATAGTGCTGAGCCTATCCATGAGGAAGACCAAGGACTCGAACAGTTGAAGCTAGAGGAATGGGCGTGTTATAGGTGCTCCCGACGCTACCTATGCTGATAAGATATTTTTCTTCCTGGGCTGTAAGGACTGTGGTCCGACAGCACAGTATTTTGAGTGAGTAGGATAAGAAGGGGGAGTCAGTAGCGAGGAATCCATGGAATAAGAACCATGAGAAAGAACTGTATGGTCTGGGTGCCTTAAGTCCTAGAAGCCAAATTGATCTTATTACATGCATGTGCAAGAAGCCCGTAGTGTATCATATTATGTGAAGCAAATAAACGATACTTTTGCGTGTATGAGATTATCCTTCAAGATATAAAGATGTTGCGAGCTGTCTCGAAGCCAGTAGCCGTAGATCTATCATCCATTTTGGGTACGTCTGGCGAGACTCACAATCACCAGTTCAACCCAATCAACAACCCAACACAAAGCGGCGCAAAAGACCAATGCTGCCACTCCCCATGCCCAACTACATTCCTTGCCACAAGCCCATCAGTAACACACATAGCCAACGCTCCAAGATACCCAAAACTCATAAGCTTTCTATCCCCAGTGAGGCTGATATTAAAGAACAAAAAGCTAACGACGAGATTCCGACATCCGTAGATCCGTGCGAGGCCGCGAACAAGCTTTTGAGCTTGAGGGTCTGTTGGGATAGGGTATTGGAAAGATTGGAGGGTTGCTTCGGGGCGCGTGAGGAGATTGATGCCGAAGAGGGCGGGGATGAGAGATATAACGTGCGTTGCGCGGTTGAGATAGATGAAGGACATGATGAGAGGAGATGCTTGGTTGATGAGGACAAGCTGAGGATTTTGTGATGTTTTAAATGGAGTTTTGAGGAGATAAAAATTACTGGAAGGAGAATGGCGGAGATGGGAGAGTATCTCCGTCAGCTTTGAGTGTCAGCACTAATAAACATCAGTGATCCTATTGTTCGTCTCACGTAAGCAGACAAGGCACTGTGAAGCTTCAGGCTAAAAGATGATACATCTCATTCTAATAGGAAGGTGAATCATTTGATCTTAAATTTGTGTTAAAGTGATGTCAATTCGTGTCGAACTCGGTTTATTGCGTGACAGTGTTATTATGTAGCCCCAAACACTTTGATGAATCCCTCTTGTGCCAGCGAATCGTGTATATCACCAATCCACAGCACGCTGTTCAAAATCGCCCTACATTGCACCCAGGTACTCACACCAAGAGCCTCACAAATCTCGCGAATAGCCCGGCGATGCCACTCTCGATCAAAGTCCTCAAAAATACAACCCCCAGCGATAAACAACGCCCAAAGCAAGAACGTCAAATGCTCCCTATGCAAAGGCACGAACGTCTGAAGTTCCCTCTCCAAATTTTTCGACAGATAAGACATTCTCCTCCCAACCCCAGGAAGACTAAAAAGGATGCTCTTTATATACACCAGTATACATAGCCTCATAAGCTCGCAAGTCGATTGCTCATCGTAAGAAAGCTGAAGCAACCTATTCGGAAGAGTTGTGCTTATGAAGAGGAATAGCTCTAGTGGAATAAGCTCGCCCTCATTAGCTAGTCTGCCGTAGTACTGTAAATCGGTCCAGATGGAGAGTAATCGCCGATCTGGTGTCAGAATTCGAGGATTGAGAAATGTAGATTCTGGAGGGGAGTGGATTGCAGATATTGGCATGAGTGAGTCCCAGACTTGGATGTCGGGAAGAAGCCGGGGTTTTCGCCCCTCTGTCATTGACAGACATATCTCTATCCTGTACAAGTTAGTTACATAAAGTGTTGATCATGAACTTAGTACCTTTGACACTTCATCTCTGCTAGCGGTGCAGTTCCAAAAGGCGATATCTCACCACGAAGTTCAAAAATACGACATAGCCCATCCATATGCTTTCTCGCAGTATCAACATCTCCAAAGCTAGACGCCGCCGACGCTAGATTAACAATCGCTCCCACCGTCGCCATAGCAGTAGCTGTGCTTTTTTCCTGGAGACTGTATTGTATACAGCGAAGTGTCTCGCCAAGATGATATCTCGTGAGCATGCTAAACTCTATGCCTTGGCAGACTTCTTTGAACGCTGATGCTGTGAAGAGGATGGAGTGGAGGGATACTTCGTGCATGTGCATATCGCTGAGGCTGAAGATTTGAGATTCGCATTCGTGGGCGACTTTCATGTCTATGGCGTATCGACAGGGTTTTGAAGTCGTGAAAGCTATGCCATGCAGTCAGTCTCTGGTTCTTCAATGTGAGTTTGCAACAATACCTTGATGTATTAACTCCAGCATATATGGCTTTAGCTCGAGTTCTGATCGCTGTAATAGAATCTCTGGTGCCAGCTTTCGCGGAATACTCATAGTCGAAGGTTGATCCGTGAGGGTCTTCTCTCTAGTATGTGCTTGTGTCGTGCCATTGGTCATTTGTACCGAGGGTGGAGATAGAGTACTGTCAGTATACATGATCTGAGATGTGCCCTTATCAGTATTCATTCGTTCTTGAGCCCGAGCTAGCCTGTCCTCGCGTGTATTCCTCCCGCGCATCGCATGGCTTCGTATCTTTCTCATAGTACCCCTATCAGGCTTTCCCGCTGATGTTGTGACCACAAAGATGGCCATATTGGATAGAATTGGGTCGAGAAGGGAATCTTCCTCCACGGCAGCCGCTTTTACTAATCACATGCTTTATTTCTGAAATTATTGAGACTCAATCCATGTTTAGAGTAAGCACCTCCCGGTTTAAATGTTCCCGGAGTTCTCCCGTACCATTTACTCAAAAGGGTTTAGAGTACGGTTCTTGATTGTGATTGGACTTGCTCAGCAGCAAATGTGGCTTAGCGTCGATTTGGCAGTCGGCAATTAAGTTCAGTCTGATGGTGACAAGCATCAATAGATTGACTGGCACGCCAAGGCCGTACCATATTCCGATATGGGATCAGACTGTAGTCTTCAAGCCTCTTCTTAGCTTCGAATGAAACTGCCTGATAATGTATGCCTTCAATGTGGCTAGATCTTGTATAAATAAGTGCTGCCTGCTCTGCTGTATCTATGCATCAGCTTCATGCGCACTAACCTAGTCCAACTCGTCTATCGCCTTCATACTTCTCATCACTATACTACTCACCCTCTCTTCCCGTCGCAATGTTCTGGTCCAAAGAAAAAGATTTCAACCCCAAAGACATGCCCTCTCTTGAAGGAAAAGTCATCCTCGTCACAGGCGCCACCGCCGGTCTAGGCAAAGAATCCGTCCTCCAATTCGCCCATCACAATCCCTGGCGCATCTATCTCTGCGGCCGAAACCTCCAAAAAGCACAACTCGCCGCACGAGACATCAAACACGCTGTCCCTTCCGCTTCAATCAGACTCCTCCATCTCGATCTTTCCTCGTTCGCTTCAATCAAAGAAGCAGCGCGCATCGTGCTCTCGGAATCCGAAAGGCTTGATATCTTGATGCTCAATGCTGGAACTATGTTTGTTCCTCTTGATCGTACTGCAGATGGTTATGAGGTCCAGTTTGGGACGAATCATATAGGCCATGCGCTTCTTAGCAAGTTACTTATCCCGCTGCTCGAGAAAACAACGCGTTTACCTGGCTCAGAAGTGAGAGTTGTGTCTCTTGCATCTCATGGACACGTCTATCTCAACAAAGGCGGGATTAACTATGATACCCTCAAAACTGATGGAGAGTCAATTGGTCTTTATCAGTGCTACTATCAGAGCAAACTTGCCAACATCCTCTGGGCGCGACAGTTGGCAAAGAAGTATCCGCAGTTCACTGTATCAGCAATCGATCCTGGGCTTGTGAACACAGAGTTGTTGGTGAAGGCAACGGGGATGGTTGGTACTTGTATGCAGTGGTAAGGTGCATGCTGATCACGCCTGTTGCAAAGGGAGTGAAGAATTAGCTCTGGGCGTCGGTTGGAAATGGTGTTGTTAGTGGAGAGTATTATGAGCCAGTCGGGAAGCATGGCTTAGTAACGGAGGAGGGTAGAGATGATGAGTTGGCGGAGGAGCTTTGGGACTGGACTGAGAGGGAGTTGGCATCGGTTCTGGAGTAGATATCTTCTCGATGTTGTTTTATTTGTACCATTTCCTTCTTTTTTATTCATTCCATAATCTGCAACCGACAATACACAGTCATATATGCTTGGAGCAACTTTTTCTAATCTTAACTAGTTATCAAGGGCTGTACATCCCTCGAACTTATCATGTCCCTGACAACCTGCCATCCAATACTCTGCTCATTCATCTTATCATACTCCCTCCCCATGAGCATACACCACTTCTTCAAAAACCACGGTGCAGCCTCCCAACTCTTCATATCCCAAGGCGGATACGTATCCCTCCCACTATCCCCCCTCTCATGCTTCAACCGCCATATCGTCAGACCACCTCTCTCATAAATATCCAGCTTAAGTTCCCAGTTATTGAACGCATGCGGCATTGCAGCTGACAACATAATCGCTCGTTCGCGCAGAAACGGAATGGGAATTAGATCAAGGCTTGTGTGATGAGGTATAAGGATTTGAGCCATTGTGGGGCGGAGATGAATGGGGATACTCGTGTTGTTGAATGTTGAGAGGATGTTTGAACCTGCTTGTATAAGGGCTGTGTGATTTAGTGTAGATGAGAGGTTGGGTTGGTAGAAGGGAGATATGTGTTCTACGCTGCAGTTTGCGATGACGGCGGGGTCGATACCTAGGGATAATGCGTTGGTGAGACATGATGTGAAGATGGCTGCTGGTGAGAATTGGAGCATGTTCATGTAAAGGTCTGGAAAGTTGGGCTCAAGCTTTTTGACAGATGTGTCAACGGTTTCCGCAACGTCCCCATCGCATGGATTCATCTCATCAATTGTGCTCTCCCGCTGACAAGAGTCTACCGGTGAGAGGTCCTCTCGTTTTAGAAGAGGTCTGAGGCTTTGTCCACGATTCTGTTGGGCTAGAGCCTTTTCCTGTTTCAGCCGTATCCTCTCTTGTTTCTGTCGCTCTCCTACAAGGCCTTGTTAGCAGTTTCAATGACACAAACGGGGTCTGACGTACTGTACGCTCTCTGCGCCTGGCGATTCTGCTCTCTCCGCGCGGTTGTTAGAACGCGACGCTTGGCTGGTGGAGTGTCAGCATCCCTGCTAATCGACCGTTTTCGACAGGCTGCATCATCCCTGTTCGCCGGACTGTCTTCTACTGTATCGCGCATGACACGGAGATGAATTCAATGGATAGTTCTCTCATTAAAGCATATGAAATTCGAGATATTTGTTGTTGGCGGAAGTGAGATCATGCTAAGTCCGAAGTCCGTGGGGGCAAAATGGCTTACGGTTTTCCAGCCAATCAGAAGCTGGTTACGCCAGTAAGTGACAGCGGCTTACGGTCTCTGGGCCATTCAGCAGGCTCAACACCAAAGCGATAATTAATAAGGAAGGACGAAATGCAGAACTCAATATTAACGCCGGAATGTGTATTACTATAAGTATCACAGTAGAACTCACATCAAATCCATCTCTATCACTTCATCACTGACCAACTAAACTATCTTCATCATACAATCTCACCATGTCTACCAAGACCATCGCAGTCGTCGGCGCCACAGGCACCCAAGGAGGCTCAGTAGCTCGAGTGTTTCTCTCCCTCCCCAAATGGCACGTCAAAGCCCTCACCCGCAGCCCAACATCCCCCAAAGCCCAAGCCCTCCAAACCCTCGGCGCCGAAATCATCGAAGCAGACATGAACGACCCAGAATCTCTCATCAAAGCCTTCAAAGGCGCCCACGCAATCTTTGTCAACACTGACTTCTGGGCTCCTTACACCACCGCTCTCAGCCAAGGCAAAGACCAAGCTACTGCCCAACAAATCGGATACGATACTGAGGAGCGACATGTTAAGAACGCTGCTTATGCTGCTTCCAAGACGGTTACCCTTGAGAAGTATATTTATTCTGCTCTTGGTCCTATGAAGGATGTTTCGAAGGGGAAGTATTCGCACTGTCATCATTGGGAGACTAAGGCTGCGGCTGTTAAGTACATTGAGAGTGAGATGCCTGAGCTGGCGAAGAAGACGTCGTATGTCTACATGGCTGCTTACGCCACGAACCCGTTCTTGTATCCCAAGAAGGATGACGACAGTGGCGAGTATATCCTCTCTGTGCCAGCTTCCAAGAATCTCAGGCTGCCTATCATCGACATCGAGGGTTCAGCTGGATCTTTCGTCCGAGCTCTGGTTGAGGATGAACCTGCTGGAACAAAGCTTCTCGCCTACGATAGTGACTTGAACATCATTGACATCATGGACACTTGGAGCAGAGTCACTGGCCAGAAAGCTGTCTTCCAATCAATGACGGAGGAGGATATGCATAAGAAGACTGGTCTGCCTTATGAGGTACTTGACGGACCAGCTTACCTCGATGAACATGGATACATGGAGGGCATTGAGGGGGCTATCACGCCAGAGCAGTTGAGCAGGCCTGTTAAGACGGATAGCTTCGAGGAGTATCTTCGCAAGCAGGACCCAGAGACTTTGCTGTCATTCACATACGCAATGCCCAAGCCTGCTGCGGCGAATTGAACGTTCGATGGAACTTGTTCGGGGCAAAGGGTACTCGATGTAGTGGAGGGTAGCAGTCCGAAGGAATTCGGTCGTATCCATAGCAATTATATCATAGGCTAGAATGCGAGAGCTGAAATACTTCCCTAAAATTGACCAATCGAATAAATTCCGCCAAGTTCCCCATTGCAACCCTGAACAGGCTGGAAATAAGCTCCGCCACTTCAGCCACGGAAAACGTCTTCCCTCAAGGCAGCAACTATGCAACTGCCGATAACTAAATCATGCTTGATTTTATCGCCCTACTTGCTGTAATCTTGGCGCTGTTGGATGGTCCTTGCTGCTTACGCCAAGTCCAGAGGTGAGCGCATCGTGAGGTTCTTTTTTTACTTAATATGGCTAGTGAGATGAAGGATCTGCGCTGGCGTTTCATCTGCCGATTCTAGAGAGGAGTGTTTGGGGTCCGGGGAGCGCTGATAGAGCAACTTGTTGAGGATGAGCTGAGTGCTTATTGCTGTGCCGCGATGGTGAGATTGGGTTATGTGAATATTGCGATGGGCTGATCCAAGTTGCACTGTAGCATAGCATGGCAAGCATCAGCTGTCGATTGATCACTGTAATCTGAAAACACCCTGTATAGTATGAGGATCAATTGTTGATGAAACCCTGGTTAACTAAGAGGCTTCAAGATTGATCCGAGCCGCCTTGTTCGAGTACCAAGCGACAATTGCAGCTATCATCGAGAGCCCACCGTACGCAGCCAAGTCTCATAGCCCAATGTATTAATTCAAGGCACTCAAGCGAAGAGCACGAGTAATGGACCCCAATCTAATATCTCTTGCGTTCCTTATTCCTTTGTGGCGAAGCATCGTGAGCTTCTACTCCACTCCCCGTCTCAATCGGGAGATATTACGGCTCCTCCCGCGGCCGCCGGGAACTCGGGGTGACTTGTCCCCTGCCCTCTGGACTAAGATCCTTATCTAACCGCTTATCGAAGCGAGATCGACCTACTGCCAAGAGCCTCAGTGTAACAACAAGCTTGCTCGAGCCCATCGTAGGATTCACAGGATTAATTAATTACTCGTAACATGAATAGACGATCCATACTCAGGTATTATGATATAAACCTCATCTATCAACTGGAGGAAATACCTTCTTCACTCATCTCATCACCACTCTCTCACAATGAAGTCCACCACCGCCATCGTGGCCCTTGTCGCCGCAGTCAACGCCTCCCCTCTCACCAAAAAAGACGACAACAAGGTCCCTGATGTATGGGAGAACAAAGACACCCTCTGCAAAGGCTTGCTTCTCAACACCCCAGAGGAAGCCGATACGCTCTGGACGATGAAAACCAAAGCCGGTGATCACCTCGATACCTTCCTCCGTGGACAATGGGGTATGTTTCTCCCTGCCACTGTATGATACAATAACTGACCAACAGAACACCAAAACAATTGGCTAATCAACCTCGAGGATCGCGTCTTTGGCGGTACAGATGGAAAGTCTGGCGCCGCGGGCTGCAGTGTTCTTGATAATGATTGCAGTCCCATGAATAATATGGAGTGCACGGAGCAGTATGAGAAGTATGGTACTGAAGATCCCCTTAGTAAGACGTCGTACTGGATCTTCCAGGCTGCTAAGGGCATGCACTCCAAGTTCAAGGCGCTCAAGACAAAGATCACGGAGAAGACTATCATTAGTGGTCTCAGGATCGGTCAGATGGTGACTGACTTTGGCGGCAATGAGGATGATACTGGGGATATGGTCAAGTGGTTGGCTTCCGCTAGTGCAATCGGTGGTGCTCTCAGTGGCCTCTCCACAAACGTACGTAATCTATCTCCCTGTATTGACAGCAGCTAATTTCAATAGCCCGGCTTCGGAGTAGGTCTTTATCTCTTTGGCGGTATCTTCTCCGCTTTTGGTAACCTCAAGCAAGAGGAGATCGATCAGGGCAGTATCTCAGCTGGCCTAGCTGATCTATTCGAAGCAGCGGTTGACCGACTCGATGAAACCATGCGCATTGTCATGGGCGGTGGGACAGAGGACCAGTACAACGCCCTCAAGGCGTCTAACCCAGATCCCTACAAACTTCCCGTGTCAAACTTCTTCAACGGTGGCTTTTTTCTTCTCAACGATAACTCTGAGGCTGTTCAGCTTGCGCTCACCTCCGTGTACGGGAACATCCAACCCAAGGTCGCCAATAACGTCATGAAGGCAGCGCAATTCTACCTCGTCGCTGATAAGCGCGTAAGAAGCCGCGAGGACTGCGGTTACGCAACAGGTCGGCAGTGGATGTCTCTTCGAGAGGGTGAAGAGTACTGCTTCTACATCATGCGATATAATCCTAATCCCAACAATGTTGGAAACTGGGCTGAGGTTTCGGGTGAGGTTTATGATAAGATGGCGAGCTATGGGCTTGGGAACAGAGAGGTTTACTACCGTGCTGTTCTGGACTGTGCGCTTAGTCCTAATGACGACGTTGACTTGGGGAGCTTGGTTGGTGGCAAGATTCCGACTTGCTACTTTAATCTTCCTGCTGTTTACGTTGATACCGATCAAGAGATGGCATGCGGTGGCCCTTTCAATCCTGCTGAGTGTGATTTCATCAGCGCCACGGATATTAAGTGAGGAGGAAATGACTGGGCAGTTTTATTCATTTTTGTATATATTCAATGGCTCTCTCCTAGGTCTATGCGTTAACCTCCAATTAAATATGCTATGTCTATGATATGATATGCTGCCTTGACCCATGCGAATGAGATTCTAGAAATAAACGCTGTATCTTAAGATGCCTTCTTAAGATCTTCTCTTGGCTTCCATCTTAAGCCCTCTTAACACCACTTCCCCTTGGCACCCTGAACAACCAGTAGAAGCCCAAGGCACCAGCAACGTTGACAAAGATGTACACCCAAAGAAGTCCAAAGTGCCACCACCGATCATCATAGTCAATGTTGAACCGATGCAAGAACTCCTCCGTTGTCGCAAGCGAGCAGTACTTGCAGACATCAGTCGATGAACGATCGAGAAGATAACCACCAGCTGCCTTTATGAAAGGACCCATGTAGTCACCACAGGTCATGTTACCAGGAACAGCCATCTGGAGAATCTCGTTGTCTGCACACTTGACGTTGGAGCCCCAGACACAAGTCGACATGATACCGCCGACGATGTAAGTCGCTGGTGAGACACGGTACATGAAGGTCCAGAACTTGGGGATGTCTTTGTAAGCGACACCGACACTGTAAAAGTCAGTAAATGCGCGATGATCGAGTGAGAGGGTGACGTACCCGCAGAACGAAATGGACAGCATCCACAACAAAGTCGCGATAACACCAGCTTCTTCAGCAGTAGCGATACAAACAATAGCCGCGTGAGAGAAAGTGCTGGTGAAGAGCATGAACATCCAGAGGTACAAGAAGACAAGGAAGCCTCGAATGGCTTGGTCGTCGGAGGTGGTGTTGCGCACGAAGCCAACGGGGTAGTACCAGGTGAAGTAGATGACGACAGCCATGAGGGTGTTCCAAGCTGCTTCGACGATGATGTTGGACAGGATGTATGCTGCGAATGGTTAGATGATGCAAGACAGCGATGATGAGGAGGACGTACTGTTCCAGCGGTAGATCTTGGATGGTCGCTCTCGGACTTCGTAGAGATCGCGCTGAGGTAGAAACATGGGCATGATCTGGTCGCTCAAACTCTGGAAGAGAACCATGTACATGAAGATAGCGTAAAGCTGATTCTGCAAGCCTTGAATGGTATTCTTGGCCTCAAACGTGAATCCGATGTAAAGAGACTGTAGATGTTAGCCAACGCCCCCTTTACAAGTAACTCAAACATACCGAAAGAACGATCAATGCGATCTTAGACCAGATGTATGTAGGCGACCTCCAAAAATGCTTCCAAGTCCTAATCAACACCTCCCGAAACTGCGTCGAGAACGACGCCACAAACTCCTTGTGCTGCGACGCATCACCGCTCTCCAACGCACTCGTCGTTGATCCCCGCGTAGAGGGTAGAGAGTTGAGTCGTGCAAGCTCCTGCTTGACGTCTTGAAACTCAGGTGAATCTCTCCAGATCTGGTGCCAGTCGATCTTCTCGGCTTCTTCGTCGTTGGAGGGCTTGATGATCTCGAGCATGTACTCTGCTGGGTTGGCGTCTTCGGGACAGGGGGGTGCGCCGTTGCGTTCGAAGTACTTGAGAAGAGTCTGAGATTGTTCGCCGAGATCTGGGGATGCTAGTCAGATCTGAATAGGGTGGATGAGGAGCTTGGGACTTACCGCCGAAGTAAACTGTCTTTCCGCCAGGTGCGAGGAGTAACAGGCGATCGAATCTCTGGAATAACATCGCAGAGGGCTGATGAATGGTACACAAGACCGCTTGTCCACTAGCTGTAAGCTTCTCAATAAGATCGCAAATCGCCCAACTAGTCTGTGAATCAAGCCCACTAGTCGGCTCATCCAAAAACACCAACAACTGCGGTCTAGCCGCCAACTCAACACCAATCGTCAATCGTTTCCTCTGCTCAACATTCAACCCCTCACCCGGCGTTCCAATAACAGCATCTGAAAACTCCTGCATGTCCAACATGTCGATGACATGCTCTACGTACGCGAGTTTGTCAGCGCGTGAAATCTCGGCGGATTGGCGGAGGAGCGCGCTGAACTCGAGGGCTTCGCGGACTGTCATTGTTGTGAGGTGCAGATCTTGCTGCTGGACGTAGCCGACGCGGTGTTGGAAGGAGGAGTCGGTTGCGAGGCCGTCGATGTGGGTGTTTCCGGAGACGATGCCCATTGTTACGCGGGTTGCTAGGACGTCGAGAAGGGTTGTTTTGCCAGCGCCAGACACGCCCTGAAGAGTTAGTCCAGCTGTATAGAGTTGAGGGAGGAAGTAGACGTACCATCAGAGCTGTGGATTTACCGGGCTTGACCCATCCGTCAACGTGATCCAGTAATCGACGGTCCTTACCCTTGATCTGGATATCGTAGCAGAGATCTTCCCAATGAAACACAGATGCGCCAGCAGTGAGTCCACTGGAAGGGTTGTTGTTGACCTTTTCAGCGACGACAGGTCGGTCGGTGGCTTGAGTCTCGACATCGCCGTGGTCTTTCTCAAAGTTGGAAGGCATGCGGCCCTTGCGGAAGACGAGGACCTCTCCCTTGTTCCTGGGAGGCTTGGCGTGTTCAGCTGCAATGATGTACAGGATGAGGAAGCCGAAGAGGAAGCCAATAAGGATACCGATGTTTCTATGACTGGTCAGCATTGTTCATGTAAGGAGAAGTGATACGTACCGCCATTTGTTGGAGTTGTAGTACTTGAACGACATGTTGATGTACCTATCGCCATCGACAACAGACGATCCAGGCTCGGCACCAACAACAGAGCAAATGCGAGAATCGGCGGGAAGGTCATCATACCCCGGCCCCTGAGGAACCATCCCCGCACAAGCAAACTTGCGATTATGAAACTCACTCGCCATCAACGCCTCAAAAGCATAAGCCAAAGGATTGATATAGTTCATCCATCTCGACCAACCAAGCATGTAATCCGTCGGCATGGTGAAGCCCGTGTAAATCATAAGTCCAAGACTCAGAATCGACACGGGAATCATGGCTTGGTGGGTTGTGCGGGTGACGCATGCAAGGGTGCGGTAGATGCATGACATGACGAGCGTGGTGAGGTATGATGTGAGGCAGAAGAAGAAGAAATGGCCTGCGTCGCGGCGGAGATGGGCCATGAAGTAGATTAATAAGTTGAAGATGATCATGTTGATGGTTTTGTAGGGGAGGTCGATGACGTAACTTGCGATAGCTTGGGCGGATTGATGGTAGAACGCATAGCGGTTATGTTTCTCAACCACAGGTCTTTCGGCGTAGACAGTGAGGACCTAAGTCATTAGTAAACCGCTTCGTGATGAAACAGGAGACATACCTCAAGCTGACTCGCAAAAGCATTAAACAACAATGCAAAAAAGATCAATCCCCCACGATAGTAAAAACTCGAACTATCATCCTTCAAATCAAAAAACATCGTCCCCAACACAAGCGCCATGATAAGATTAAACACCAAACTCGCAATCGTAAACCCCGGATCAGCCAACAACCGTCTCCAACCTCTCCATAGAGTGAGTTTCACCTGCGCGGCGTACGAGATGGTATAAGGACTCTTGGCGCGCTGGTTCTTGAATTGTTCCGCACGACGGGAGGATTTGTATTCTTCGAGACGTTGGGATGGTGGGTGGTTTGCTTCGTAGGCGGATATTTCGTGCAGGAGGGCTTTGCGCTGGGGGGAGGAGTGCCAGCG